>NC_086449.1:2176483-2193983 GCF_028390025.1 Pseudophryne corroboree | reverse complement strand
GGAGAGCCGGACATGCGGGGCGGACTAGCTCTGTGCTGGGCGTCCCCCGCATGTCAGGGTGGCTGATCGGAGATGTGCCACATTTTGCTCGGCTACGATCAGGTCTGAATGACCCCCTAGTGCAGGTAAGTTTGGAACATACCCTTTATGGCTTTCCAGTTCTTCAGATTAAGGGGCCCATTTATTAACATTATTTTTACATTGTTTTCACCCCCTTTTCACATTATTTTAGTATCACCTGGAGGTAATAAAGGGCTTTTGTTCATGAAAAACTGCTCCAAACTTATAATGGGAAATGTGATGTGGCCTGTGATAATACCGCAGTGCTGCCCTGTGATCATACCGCAGTGCTGCCCTGTGATAATACCGCAGTGCTGCCCTATGATAATACCGTAGTGCTGCCCTGTGATAATACCGCAGTGCTGCCCTGTGATAATACCGCAGTGCTGCCCTGTGATAATACCGCAGTGCTGCCCTGTGATCATACCGCAGTGCTGCCCTGTGATCATACCGCAGTGCTGCCCTGTGATAATACCGCAGTGCTGCCCTGTGATCATACCGCAGTGCTGCCCTGTGATAATACCGCAGTGCTGCCCTATGATAATACCGTAGTGCTGCCCTGTGATAATACCGCAGTGCTGCCCTGTGATAATACCGCAGTGCTGCCCTGTGATAATACCGCAGTGCTGCCCTGTGATCATACCGCAGTGCTGCCCTGTGATAATACCGCAGTGCTGCCCTATGATAATACCGTAGTGCTGCCCTATGATAATACCGCAGTGCTGCCCTGTGATAATACCGCAGTGCTGCCCTGTGATAATACCGCAGTGCTGCCCTGTGATAATACCGCAGTGCTGCCCTGTGATAATAACGCAGTGCTGCCCTGTGATAATACCGCAGTGCTGCCCTGTGATAATACCGCAGTGCTGCCCTGTGATAATAACGCAGTGCTGCCCTGTGATAATACCGCAGTGCTGCCCTGTGATAATACCGCAGTGCTGCCCTGTGATGATACCGCAGTGCTGCCCTGTGATAATACCGCAGTGCTGCCCTGTGATAATACCGCAGTGCTGCCCTGTGATAATACCGCAGTGCTGCCCTGTGATAATACCGCAGTGCTGCCCTGTGATAATACCGCAGTGCTGCCCTGTGATAATACCGCAGTGCTGCCCTGTGATAATACCGCAGTGCTGCCCTGTGATAATACCGCAGTGCTGCCCTGTGATAATACCGCAGTGCTGCCCTGTGATAATACCGCAGTGCTGCCCTGTGATAATACCGCAGTGCTGCCCTGTGATAATACCGCCAGCTCTTTGCCCCCTGGCTGTGCGGGGACCCGGCAGTGTGTATAATGGCCCTCATTCCGAGTTGTTCGCTCGCAAGGCGAATGTAGCAGAGTTACACACGCTAAGCCGCCGCCTACTGGGAGTGAATCTTAGCTTCTTAAAATTGCGACCGACGTACGCGCAATATTGCGATTACAAACGAGTTAGCAGTTTCTGAGTAGCTTCAGACTTACTCGGCATCTGCGATCAGTTCAGTGCTTTTCGTTCCTGGCTGACGTCATAAACACACCCAGCGTTCGCCCAGGCACTCCCACCGTTTCTCCGGCCACTCCTGCGTTTTTTCCGGAAACGGTAGCGTTTCCAGCCACACGCCCCTAAAACGCCGTGCATCCGCCCAGTAACACCCATTTCCTGTCAATCACAATGCGAACGTCGGAGCGATGAAAATGCCGTGAGTAAACTTACTTTCATCATAGTAAAGTTACTTGGCGCAGTCGCAGTGCGAACATTGCGCATGCGCACTAAGAGAATTCTCACTGCGATGCGATGAAAAACTCAGAGCGAACAACTCGGAATGAGGGCCAATATTAGGTAGAATATTTAGGAAGATACGCACTTGCTATACATTCCCATTGGAATCAGCATGTAGTCCCTGGCGTGTGTTATGCGTGTAAGGGTAATGACTATACATACCACATGTGTCCATCTCCCACCGTTTCTTGCTGGGTCATATCCCTCATCCTGCGATGCGGATTTTGGGGCGTGATCCAGGGAGACTCGGAGCGGGTGTACAGCAGGGCACCCAGAGGTCAGGTCATGTACACATTGCGTGTAAACAACACATATTCACAAATGTCCACATGCGGGCCCCTTGCTGCAGGCTCGCTCTGGCTGCCGCCTGGTGTGATCGGCGTACAGCGAGTCGGTAATCAGTTACATTTTCCCTCATTTATTTCGCCCTATCCCCTGATTAGTCCTGGCCGTGACCCCTCTGTACAATCCTCTGTCTCCGCCAGGAATGGAACCCATCATTTCGCAGCCAGGAATGGTCACCACTCAGACTGTGACCGTGGCGCAGGGGCCGCGCTGGAGCAGCGACCTGTGCGACTGCTGTGAAGACTGCGGGATATGTGAGTAGTAACACAATGATCACAACGTGTTCCGGACATTGCTGCGACCTTACAGGAGAGATCCTCATCCCGGCCCTCCTCCACCTCCAGGCCTGTCACCTCACCCTCTATGCCTGTCACCTCCACCTCCGGGCCTGTCACCTTCACCTCCAGGCCTGTCACCTTGCCCTCCGGGCCTGTCACCTCCACCTCCAGGCCTGTCACCTCACCCTCTATGCCTGTTACCTCCACCTCCGGGCCTGTCACCTCCACCTCCAGGCCTGTCACCTTGCCCTCCGGGCCTGTCACCTCCACCTCCAGGCCTGTCACCTCACCCTCTATGCCTGTCACCTCCACCTTCGGGCCTGTCACCTCCACCTTCGGGCCTGTCACCTCGCCCTCCGGGCCTGTCACCTCCACGCCTGTCACCTCACCCTCTATGCCTGTCACCTCCACCTTCGGGCCTGTCACCTCCACCTTCGGGCCTGTCACCTCGCCCTCTGGGCCTGTCACCTCCACCTCCGGGCCTGTCACCTTGCCCTCCGGGCCTGTCACCTCCACCTCCGGGCCTGTCACCTCCACCTCCGGGCCTGTCACCTTCCCCTCTGGGCCTGTCACCTCCACCTCCCGGCCTGTCACCTCCACCTCCGAGCCTGTCACCTCCACCTCCCGGCCTGTCACCTCCACCTCCCGGCCTGTCACCTTCACCTCCGGGTCTGTCACCTCCACCTCCAGGTCTGTCACCTCACCCTCCAGGTCTGTCACCTCACCCTCCGAGCCTCTCACCTCCACCTCCGGGCCTGTCATTTCCACTTCCCGGGCTTTCACCTCCACCTCCGTGCCTGTCACCTCCACCTCCGGGCCTGTCACCTCCACCTCTGGGCCTGTCACCTCCATGTCCAGGCCTGTCACCTCCACCTCTGAGCCTCTCACCTCCACCTCCGGGCCTGTCACTTCCACTTCCCGGGCTTTCACCTCCACCTCCGTGCCTGTCACCTCCACCTCCGTGCCTGTCACCTCCACCTCCCGGGCTTTCACTTCCACCTCCCGGGCTTTCACCTCCACCTCCATAATATGTAGTTGTGCCCTGTGGTGTGTACCCTATATCATTACTGTATGTCCCCCCAGGTTGCTGTGCCCTGTGGTGTGTCCTCTATATCATTACTGTATGTCCCCCCCCAGGTTGCTGTGCTCTGTGGTGTGTCCTCTATATCATTACTGTATGTCCCCCCCAGGTTGCTGTGCCCTGTGGTGTGTCCTCTATATCATTACTGTATATCCCCCCAGGTTGCTGTGTCCTGTGGTGTGTCCCCTATATCATTACTGTATGTCCCCCCCCCCAGGTTGCTGTGCCCTGTGGTGTCTCCTCTATATCATTACTGTATGTCCCCCCAGGTTGCTGTGCCCTGTGGTGTGTCCTCTATATCATTACTGTATGTCCCCCCCCAGGTTGCTGTGCTCTGTGGTGTGTCCCCTATATCATTACTGTATGTCCCCCCAGGTTGCTGTGCCCTGTGGTGTCCCCTATATCATTACTGTATATCCCCAGGTTGCTGTGCCCTGTGGTGTGTCCTCTATATCATTACTGTATGTCCCCCCAGGTTGCTGTGCCCTGTGGTGTGTCCTCTATATCATTACTGTATGTCCCCCCAGGTTGCTGTGTCCTGTGGTGTGTCCTCTATATCATTACTGTATGTCCCCCCAGGTTGCTGTGCCCTGTGGTGTGTCCTCTATATCATTACTGTATGTCCCCCAGGTTGCTGTGCCCTGTGGTGTGTCCTCTATATCATTACTGTATGTCCCCCCAGGTTGCTGTGCCCTGTGGTGTGTCCTCTATATCATTACTGTATGTCCCCCCCAGGTTGCTGTGCCCTGTGGTGTGTCCTCTATATCATTACTGTATGTCCCCCCTAGGTTGCTGTGCCCTGTGGTGTGTCCCCTATATCATTACTGTATATCCCCCCAGGTTGCTGTGCCCTGTGGTGTGTCCCCTATATCATTACTGTATATCCCCCCAGGTTGCTGTGCCCTGTGGTGTGTCCCCTATATCATTACTGTATGTCCCCCAGGTTGCTGTGCCCTGTGGTGTGTCCTCTATATCATTACTGTATGTCCTCCCAGGTTGCTGTGCCCTGTGGTGTGTCCTCTATATCATTACTGTATATCCCCCAGGTTGCTGTGCCCTGTGGTGTGTCCCCTATATCATTACTGTATGTCCCCCAGGTTGCTGTGTCCTGTGGTGTACTCTATATCATTACTGTATGTCCCCCCAGGTTGCTGTGCCCTGTGGTGTGTCCTCTATATCATTACTGTATGTCCCCCCAGGTTGCTGTGCCCTGTGGTGTCTCCTCTATATCATTACTGTATGTCCCCCCAGGTTGCTGTGCCCTGTGGTGTGTCCCCTATATCATTACTGTATATCCCCCCAGGTTGCTGTGCCCTGTGGTGTCTCCTCTATATCATTACTGTATGTCCCCCCAGGTTGCTGTGTCCTGTGGTGTGTCCTCTATATCATTACTGTATGTCCCCCCAGGTTGCTGTGCTCTGTGGTGTGTCCTCTATATCATTACTGTATGTCCCCCCCAGGTTGCTGTGCCCTGTGGTGTGTCCTCTATATCATTACTGTATGTCCCCCCAGGTTGCTGTGCCCTGTGGTGTGTCCTCTATATCATTACTGTATGTCCCCCCAGGTTGCTGTGCCCTGTGGTGTGTCCTCTATATCATTACTGTATATCCCCCCAGGTTGCTGTGCCCTGTGGTGTGTCCTCTATATCATTACTGTATATCCCCCAGGTTGCTGTGCCCTGTGGTATGTCCTCTATATCATTACTGTATGTCCCCCCAGGTTGCTGTGCCCTGTGGTGTGTCCTCTATGTCATTACTGTATGTCCCCCCAGGTTGCTGTGCCCTGTGGTGTGTCCTCTATATCATTACTGTATGTCCCCCCAGGTTGCTGTGCCCTGTGGTGTCTCTTATATCATTACTGTATGTCCCCCCAGGTTGCTGTGCCCTGTGGTGTGTCCTCTATATCATTATTGTATATCCCCCCAGGTTGCTGTGCCCTGTGGTGTGTCCCCTATATCATTACTGTATATCCCTAGGTTGCTGTGCCCTGTGGTGTGTCCTCTATATCATTACTGTAAGTCCCCCAGGTTGCTGTGCCCTGTGGTGTGTCCTCTATAGCATTACTGTATATACCCCCAGGTTGCTGTGCCCTGTGGTGTGTCCTCTATATCATTACTGTATGTCCCCCCAGGTTGCTGTGTCCTGTGGTGTGTCCTCTATATCATTACTGTATATCCCCCAGGTTGCTGTGTCCTGTGGTGTGTCCTCTATATCATTACTGTATGTCCCTCCAGGTTGCTGTGCCCTGTGGTGTGTTCTCTATATCATTACTGTATGTCCCTCCAGGTTGCTGTGCCCTGTGGTGTGTTCTCTATATCATTACTGTATGTCCCTCCAGGTTGCTGTGCCCTGTGGTGTGTCTCCCTATATCATTACTGTATGTCCCCCCAGGTTGCTGTGTCCTGTGGTGTGTCCTCTATATCATTACTGTATGTCCCCCAGGTTGCTGTGCCCTGTGGTGTTTCCCTATATCATTACTGTATGTCCCCCCCCAGGTTGCTGTGCCCTGTGGTGTGTCCCCTATATTATTACTGTATGTCCCCCCCAGGTTGCTGTGTCCTGTGGTGTGTCCCCCTATATCATTACTGTATGTCCCCCCAGGTTGCTGTGTCCTGTGGTGTCTCCTCTATATCATTACTGTATATCCCCCCAGGTTGCTGTGCCCTGTGGTGTGTCCTCTATATCATTACTGTATGTCCCCCCAGGTTGCTGTGCCCTGTGGTGTTTCCCCTATATCATTACTGTATGTCCCCCCAGGTTGCTGTGCCCTGTGGTGTGTCCTCTATATCATTACTGTATATCCCCCAGGTTGCTGTGCCCTGTGGTGTGTCCTCTATATCATTACTGTATATCCCCCCAGGTTGCTGTGCCCTGTGGTGTGTCCTCTATATCATTACTGTATGTCCCCCAGGTTGCTGTGCCCTGTGGTGTGTCCTCTATATCATTACTGTATGTCCCCCCAGGTTGCTGTGCCCTGTGGTGTCTCCTCTATATCATTACTGTATGTCCCCCCAGGTTGCTGTGCCCTGTGGTGTGTCCTCTATATCATTACTGTATGTCCCCCCAGGTTGCTGTGCCCTGTGATGTGTCCTCTATATCATTACTGTATGTCCCCCCAGGTTGCTGTGCCCTGTGGTGTGTCCTCTATATCATTACTGTATATCCCACCCAGGTTGCTGTGCCCTGTGGTATATCTCCTATATCATTACTGTATATCCCCCCAGGTTGCTGTGCCCTGTGTTGTGTCCCCTATATCATTACTGTATATCCCCCAGGTTGCTGTGCCCTGTGGTATATCCCCTATATCATTACTGTATATCCCCCCAGGTTGCTGTGCCCTGTGTTGTGTCCCCTATATCATTACTGTATGTCCCCCCAGGTTGCTGTGCCCTGTGGTATATCCCCTATATCATTACTGTATGTTCCCCCAGGTTGCTGTGCCCTGTGGTGTCCTCTATATCATTACTGTATGTCCCCCCAGGTTGCTGTGCCCTGTGGTGTGTCCTCTATATCATTACTGTATGTCCCCCCAGGTTTCTGTGCCCTGTGGTGTGTCCTCTATATCATTACTGTATGTCCCCCCAGGTTGCTGTGCTCTGTGGTGTGTCCTCTATATCATTACTGTATGTCCCCCCCAGGTTGCTGTGCCCTGTGGTGTGTCCTCTATATCATTACTGTATGTCCCCCCAGGTTGCTGTGCCCTGTGGTGTGTCCTCTATATCATTACTGTATATCCCCCCAGGTTGCTGTGCCCTGTGGTGTGTCCTCTATATCATTACTATATATCCCCCAGGTTGCTGTGCCCTGTGATGTGTCCTCTATATCATTACTGTATGTCCCCCCAGGTTGCTGTGCCCTGTGGTGTGTCCTCTATATCATTACTGTATATCCCACCCAGGTTGCTGTGCCCTGTGGTATATCCCCTATATCATTACTGTGTATCCCCCCAGGTTGCTGTGCCCTGTGGTATATCCCCTATATCATTACTGTATATCCCCCAGGTTGCTGAGCCCTGTGGTATATCCCCTATATAATTACTGTATATCCCCCCAGGTTGCTGTGCCCTGTGGTGTCCTCTATATCATTACTGTATGTCCCCCCAGGTTGCTGTGCCCTGTGGTGTGTCCTCTATATCATTACTGTATGTCCCCCCAGGTTGCTGTGCCCTGTGGTGTGTCCCCTATATCATTACTGTATATCCCCCCAGGTTGCTGTGCCCTGTGGTGTCTCCTCTATATCATTACTGTATGTCCCCCCAGGTTGCTGTGTCCTGTGGTGTGTCCTCTATATCATTACTGTATGTCCCCCCAGTTTGCTGTGCTCTGTGGTGTGTCCTCTATATCATTACTGTATGTCCCCCCCAGGTTGCTGTGCCCTGTGGTGTGTCCTCTATATCATTACTGTATGTCCCCCCAGGTTGCTGTGCCCTGTGGTGTGTCCTCTATATCATTACTGTATGTCCCCCCAGGTTGCTGTGCCCTGTGGTGTGTCCTCTATATCATTACTGTATATCCCCCCAGGTTGCTGTGCCCTGTGGTGTGTCATCTATATCATTACTGTATATCCCCCAGGTTGCTGTGCCCTGTGGTATGTCCTCTATATCATTACTGTATGTCCCCCCAGGTTGCTGTGCCCTGTGGTGTGTCCTCTATGTCATTACTGTATGTCCCCCAAGGTTGCTGTGCCCTGTGATGTGTCCTCTATATCATTACTGTATGTCCCCCCAGGTTGCTGTGCCCTGTGGTGTGTCCTCTATATCATTACTGTATATCCCCCCAGGTTGCTGTGCCCTGTGGTGTGTCCCCTATATCATTACTGTATATCCCGAGGTTGCTGTGCCCTGTGGTGTGTCCTCTATATCATTACTGTAAGTCCCCCAGGTCGCTGTGCCCTGTGGTGTGTCCTCTATATCATTACTGTATATACCCCCAGGTTGCTGTGCCCTGTGGTGTGTCCTCTATATCATTACTGTATGTCCCCCCAGGTTGCTGTGTCCTGTGGTGTGTCCTCTATATCATTACTGTATATCCCCCAGGTTGCTGTGTCCTGTGGTGTGTCCTCTATATCATTACTGTATGTCCCTCCAGGTTGCTGTGCCCTGTGGTGTGTTCTCTATATCATTACTGTATGTCCCTCCAGGTTGCTGTGCCCTGTGGTGTGTTCTCTATATCATTACTGTATGTCCCTCCAGGTTGCTGTGCCCTGTGGTGTCTCCCTATATCATTACTGTATATCCCCCAGGTTGCTGTGTCCTGTGGTGTGTCCTCTATATCATTACTGTATGTCCCTCCAGGTTGCTGTGCCCTGTGGTGTGTTCTCTATATCATTACTGTATGTCCCTCCAGGTTGCTGTGCCCTGTGGTGTGTTCTCTATATCATTACTGTATGTCCCTCCAGGTTGCTGTGCCCTGTGGTGTCTCCCTATATCATTACTGTATGTCCCCCCAGGTTGCTGTGTCCTCTATATCATTACTGTATGTCCCCCAGGTTGCTGTGCCCTGTGGTGTTTCCCTATATCATTACTGTATGTCCCCCCCCAGGTTGCTGTGCCCTGTGGTGTGTCCCCTATATCATTACTGTATGTCCCCCCCAGGTTGCTGTGTCCTGTGGTGTGTCCCCCTATATCATTACTGTATGTCCCCCCAGGTTGCTGTGTCCTGTGGTGTCTCCTCTATATCATTACTGTATATCCCCCCAGGTTGCTGTGCCCTGTGGTGTGTCCTCTATATCATTACTGTATGTCCCCCCAGGTTGCTGTGCCCTGTGGTGTTTCCCCTATATCATTACTGTATGTCCCCCCAGGTTGCTGTGCCCTGTGGTGTGTCCTCTATATCATTACTGTATATCCCCCAGGTTGCTGTGCCCTGTGGTGTGTCCTCTATATCATTACTGTATATCCCCCCAGGTTGCTGTGCCCTGTGGTGTGTCCTCTATATCATTACTGTATGTCCCCCAGGTTGCTGTGCCCTGTGGTGTGTCCTCTATATCATTACTGTATGTCCCCCCAGGTTGCTGTGCCCTGTGGTGTCTCCTCTATATCATTACTGTATGTCCCCCCAGGTTGCTGTGCCCTGTGGTGTGTCCTCTATATCATTACTGTATGTCCCCCCAGGTTGCTGTGCCCTGTGATGTGTCCTCTATATCATTACTGTATGTCCCCCCAGGTTGCTGTGCCCTGTGGTGTGTCCTCTATATCATTACTGTATATCCCACCCAGGTTGCTGTGCCCTGTGGTATATCTCCTATATCATTACTGTATATCCCCCCAGGTTGCTGTGCCCTGTGTTGTGTCCCCTATATCATTACTGTATATCCCCCAGGTTGCTGTGCCCTGTGGTATATCCCCTATATCATTACTGTATATCCCCCCAGGTTGCTGTGCCCTGTGTTGTGTCCCCTATATCATTACTGTATGTCCCCCCAGGTTGCTGTGCCCTGTGGTATATCCCCTATATCATTACTGTATGTTCCCCCAGGTTGCTGTGCCCTGTGGTGTCCTCTATATCATTACTGTATGTCCCCCCAGGTTGCTGTGCCCTGTGGTGTGTCCTCTATATCATTACTGTATGTCCCCCCAGGTTTCTGTGCCCTGTGGTGTGTCCTCTATATCATTACTGTATGTCCCCCCAGGTTGCTGTGCTCTGTGGTGTGTCCTCTATATCATTACTGTATGTCCCCCCCAGGTTGCTGTGCCCTGTGGTGTGTCCTCTATATCATTACTGTATGTCCCCCCAGGTTGCTGTGCCCTGTGGTGTGTCCTCTATATCATTACTGTATATCCCCCCAGGTTGCTGTGCCCTGTGGTGTGTCCTCTATATCATTACTATATATCCCCCAGGTTGCTGTGCCCTGTGATGTGTCCTCTATATCATTACTGTATGTCCCCCCAGGTTGCTGTGCCCTGTGGTGTGTCCTCTATATCATTACTGTATATCCCACCCAGGTTGCTGTGCCCTGTGGTATATCCCCTATATCATTACTGTGTATCCCCCCAGGTTGCTGTGCCCTGTGGTATATCCCCTATATCATTACTGTATATCCCCCAGGTTGCTGAGCCCTGTGGTATATCCCCTATATAATTACTGTATATCCCCCCAGGTTGCTGTGCCCTGTGGTGTCCTCTATATCATTACTGTATGTCCCCCCAGGTTGCTGTGCCCTGTGGTGTGTCCTCTATATCATTACTGTATGTCCCCCCAGGTTGCTGTGCCCTGTGGTGTGTCCCCTATATCATTACTGTATATCCCCCCAGGTTGCTGTGCCCTGTGGTGTCTCCTCTATATCATTACTGTATGTCCCCCCAGGTTGCTGTGTCCTGTGGTGTGTCCTCTATATCATTACTGTATGTCCCCCCAGTTTGCTGTGCTCTGTGGTGTGTCCTCTATATCATTACTGTATGTCCCCCCCAGGTTGCTGTGCCCTGTGGTGTGTCCTCTATATCATTACTGTATGTCCCCCCAGGTTGCTGTGCCCTGTGGTGTGTCCTCTATATCATTACTGTATGTCCCCCCAGGTTGCTGTGCCCTGTGGTGTGTCCTCTATATCATTACTGTATATCCCCCCAGGTTGCTGTGCCCTGTGGTGTGTCATCTATATCATTACTGTATATCCCCCAGGTTGCTGTGCCCTGTGGTATGTCCTCTATATCATTACTGTATGTCCCCCCAGGTTGCTGTGCCCTGTGGTGTGTCCTCTATGTCATTACTGTATGTCCCCCAAGGTTGCTGTGCCCTGTGATGTGTCCTCTATATCATTACTGTATGTCCCCCCAGGTTGCTGTGCCCTGTGGTGTGTCCTCTATATCATTACTGTATATCCCCCCAGGTTGCTGTGCCCTGTGGTGTGTCCCCTATATCATTACTGTATATCCCGAGGTTGCTGTGCCCTGTGGTGTGTCCTCTATATCATTACTGTAAGTCCCCCAGGTCGCTGTGCCCTGTGGTGTGTCCTCTATATCATTACTGTATATACCCCCAGGTTGCTGTGCCCTGTGGTGTGTCCTCTATATCATTACTGTATGTCCCCCCAGGTTGCTGTGTCCTGTGGTGTGTCCTCTATATCATTACTGTATATCCCCCAGGTTGCTGTGTCCTGTGGTGTGTCCTCTATATCATTACTGTATGTCCCTCCAGGTTGCTGTGCCCTGTGGTGTGTTCTCTATATCATTACTGTATGTCCCTCCAGGTTGCTGTGCCCTGTGGTGTGTTCTCTATATCATTACTGTATGTCCCTCCAGGTTGCTGTGCCCTGTGGTGTCTCCCTATATCATTACTGTATATCCCCCAGGTTGCTGTGTCCTGTGGTGTGTCCTCTATATCATTACTGTATGTCCCTCCAGGTTGCTGTGCCCTGTGGTGTGTTCTCTATATCATTACTGTATGTCCCTCCAGGTTGCTGTGCCCTGTGGTGTGTTCTCTATATCATTACTGTATGTCCCTCCAGGTTGCTGTGCCCTGTGGTGTCTCCCTATATCATTACTGTATGTCCCCCCAGGTTGCTGTGTCCTCTATATCATTACTGTATGTCCCCCAGGTTGCTGTGCCCTGTGGTGTTTCCCTATATCATTACTGTATGTCCCCCCCCAGGTTGCTGTGCCCTGTGGTGTGTCCCCTATATCATTACTGTATGTCCCCCCCAGGTTGCTGTGTCCTGTGGTGTGTCCCCCTATATCATTACTGTATGTCCCCCCAGGTTGCTGTGTCCTGTGGTGTCTCCTCTATATCATTACTGTATATCCCCCCAGGTTGCTGTGCCCTGTGGTGTGTCCTCTATATCATTACTGTATGTCCCCCCAGGTTGCTGTGCCCTGTGGTGTTTCCCCTATATCATTACTGTATGTCCCCCCAGGTTGCTGTGCCCTGTGGTGTGTCCTCTATATCATTACTGTATATCCCCCAGGTTGCTGTGCCCTGTGGTGTGTCCTCTATATCATTACTGTATATCCCCCCAGGTTGCTGTGCCCTGTGGTGTGTCCTCTATATCATTACTGTATGTCCCCCAGGTTGCTGTGCCCTGTGGTGTGTCCTCTATATCATTACTGTATGTCCCCCCAGGTTGCTGTGCCCTGTGGTGTCTCCTCTATATCATTACTGTATGTCCCCCCAGGTTGCTGTGCCCTGTGGTGTGTCCTCTATATCATTACTGTATGTCCCCCCAGGTTGCTGTGCCCTGTGATGTGTCCTCTATATCATTACTGTATGTCCCCCCAGGTTGCTGTGCCCTGTGGTGTGTCCTCTATATCATTACTGTATATCCCACCCAGGTTGCTGTGCCCTGTGGTATATCCCCTATATCATTACTGTATATCCCCCCAGGTTGCTGTGCCCTGTGTTGTGTCCCCTATATCATTACTGTATATCCCCCAGGTTGCTGTGCCCTGTGGTATATCCCCTATATCATTACTGTATATCCCCCCAGGTTGCTGTGCCCTGTGTTGTGTCCCCTATATCATTACTGTATGTCCCCCCAGGTTGCTGTGCCCTGTGGTATATCCCCTATATCATTACTGTATGTTCCCCCAGGTTGCTGTGCCCTGTGGTGTCCTCTATATCATTACTGTATGTCCCCCCAGGTTGCTGTGCCCTGTGGTGTGTCCTCTATATCATTACTGTATGTCCCCCCAGGTTGCTGTGCCCTGTGGTGTGTCCTCTATATCATTACTGTATGTCCCCCCAGGTTGCTGTGCTCTGTGGTGTGTCCTCTATATCATTACTGTATGTCCCCCCCAGGTTGCTGTGCCCTGTGGTGTGTCCTCTATATCATTACTGTATGTCCCCCCAGGTTGCTGTGCCCTGTGGTGTGTCCTCTATATCATTACTGTATGTCCCCCCAGGTTGCTGTGCCCTGTGGTGTGTCCTCTATATCATTACTGTATATCCCCCCAGGTTGCTGTGCCCTGTGGTGTGTCCTCTATATCATTACTGTATATCCCCCAGGTTGCTGTGCCCTGTGATGTGTCCTCTATATCATTACTGTATGTCCCCCCAGGTTGCTGTGCCCTGTGGTGTGTCCTCTATATCATTACTGTATATCCCACCCAGGTTGCTGTGCCCTGTGGTATATCCCCTATATCATTACTGTATATCCCCCCAGGTTGCTGTGCCCTGTGTTGTGTCCCCTATATCATTACTGTATATCCCCCAGGTTGCTGTGCCCTGTGGTATATCCCCTATATCATTACTGTATATCCCCCCAGGTTGCTGTGCCCTGTGGTGTCCTCTATATCATTACTGTATGTCCCCCCAGGTTGCTGTGCCCTGTGGTGTGTCCTCTATATCATTACTGTATGTCCCCCCAGGTTGCTGTGCCCTGTGGTGTGTCCCCTATATCATTACTGTATATCCCCCCAGGTTGCTGTGCCCTGTGGTGTCTCCTCTATATCATTACTGTATGTCCCCCCAGGTTGCTGTGTCCTGTGGTGTGTCCTCTATATCATTACTGTATGTCCCCCCAGGTTGCTGTGCTCTGTGGTGTGTTCTCTATATCATTACTGTATGTCCCCCCCAGGTTGCTGTGCCCTGTGGTGTGTCCTCTATATCATTACTGTATGTCCCCCCAGGTTGCTGTGCCCTGTGGTGTGTCCTCTATATCATTACTGTATGTCCCCCCAGGTTGCTGTGCCCTGTGGTGTGTCCTCTATATCATTACTGTATATCCCCCCAGGTTGCTGTGCCCTGTGGTGTGTCATCTATATCATTACTGTATATCCCCCAGGTTGCTGTGCCCTGTGGTGTGTCCTCTATATCATTACTGTATGTCCCCCCAGGTTGCTGTGCCCTGTGGTGTGTCCTCTATGTCATTACTGTATGTCCCCCCAGGTTGCTGTGCCCTGTGGTGTGTCCTCTATATCATTACTGTATGTCCCCCCAGGTTGCTGTGCCCTGTGGTGTGTCCTCTATATCATTACTGTATATCCCCCCAGGTTGCTGTGCCCTGTGGTGTGTCCCCTATATCATTACTGTATATCCCCAGGTTGCTGTGCCCTGTGGTGTGTCCTCTATATCATTACTGTATGTCCCCCAGGTCGCTGTGCCCTGTGGTGTGTCCTCTATATCATTACTGTATATACCCCCAGGTTGCTGTGCCCTGTGGTGTGTCCTCTATATCATTACTGTATGTCCCCCCAGGTTGCTGTGTCCTGTGGTGTGTCCTCTATATCATTACTGTATATCCCCCAGGTTGCTGTGTCCTGTGGTGTGTCCTCTATATCATTACTGTATGTCCCTCCAGGTTGCTGTGCCCTGTGGTGTGTTCTCTATATCATTAATGTATGTCCCTCCAGGTTGCTGTGCCCTGTGGTGTGTTCTCTATATCATTACTGTATGTCCCTCCATGTTGCTGTGCCCTGTGGTGTCTCCCTATATCATTACTGTATGTCCCCCCAGGTTGCTGTGTCCTGTGGTGTGTCCTCTATATCATTACTGTATGTCCCCCAGGTTGCTGTGCCCTGTGGTGTTTCCCTATATCATTACTGTATGTCCCCCCCCAGGTTGCTGTGCCCTGTGGTGTGTCCCCTATATCATTACTGTATGTCCCCCCCAGGTTGCTGTGTCCTGTGGTGTGTCCCCCTATATCATTACTGTATGTCCCCCCAGGTTGCTGTGTCCTGTGGTGTCTCCTCTATATCATTACTGTATATCCCCCCAGGTTGCTGTGCCCTGTGGTGTGTCCTCTATATCATTACTGTATGTCCCCCCAGGTTGCTGTGCCCTGTGGTGTTTCCCCTATATCATTACTGTATGTCCCCCCAGGTTGCTGTGCCCTGTGGTGTGTCCTCTATATCATTACTGTATATCCCCCAGGTTGCTGTGCCCTGTGGTGTGTCCTCTATATCATTACTGTATATCCCCCCAGGTTGCTGTGCCCTGTGGTGTGTCCTCTATATCATTACTGTATGTCCCCCAGGTTGCTGTGCCCTGTGGTGTCTCCTCTATATCATTACTGTATGTCCCCCCAGGTTGCTGTGCCCTGTGGTGTGTCCTCTATATCATTACTGTATGTCCCCCCAGGTTGCTGTGCCCTGTGGTGTGTCCTCTATATCATTACTGTATATCCCCCCAGGTTGCTGTGCCCTGTGGTGTGTCCTCTATATCATTACTGTATGTCCCCCCAGGTTGCTGTGCCCTGTGGTGTGTCCTCTATATCATTACTGTATGTCACCCCAGGTTGCTGTGCCCTGTGATGTGTCCTCTATATCATTACTGTATGTCCCCCCAGGTTGCTGTGCCCTGTGGTGTGTCCTCTATATCATTACTGTATATCCCACCCAGGTTGCTGTGCCCTGTGGTATATCCCCTATATCATTACTGTATATCCCCCCAGGTTGCTGTGCCCTGTGTTGTGTCCCCTATATCATTACTGTATATCCCCCAGGTTGCTGTGCCCTGTGGTATATCCCCTATATCATTACTGTATATCCCCCCAGGTTGCTGTGCCCTGTGTTGTGTCCCCTATATCATTACTGTATGTCCCCCCAGGTTGCTGTGCCCTGTGGTATATCCCCTATATCATTACTGTATGTCCCCCCAGGTTGCTGTGCCCTGTGGTGTCCTCTATATCATTACTGTATGTCCCCCCAGGTTGCTGTGCCCTGTGGTGTGTCCTCTATATCATTACTGTATGTCCCCCCAGGTTGCTGTGCCCTGTGGTATGGTCTCTATATCATTACTGTATGTCCCCCCAGGTTGCTGTGCCCTGTGGTGTGTCCTCTATATCATTACTGTATGTCCCCCCAGGTTGCTGTGCCCTGTGGTGTGTCCTCTATATCATTACTGTATATCCCCCAGGTTGCTGTGCCCTATGGTGTTTCCCCTATATCATTACTGTATGTCCCTCAGGTTACTGTGCCCTGTGGTGTGTCCTCTATATCATTACTGTATGTCCCCCCAGGTTGCTGTGCTCTGTGGTGTGTCCTCTATATCATTATTGTATGTCCCCCCAGGTTGCTGTGCCCTGTGGTGTGTTCTCTATATCATTACTGTATATCCCCCCAGGTTGCCGTGCCCTGTGGTGTCTCCCTATATCATTACTGTATATCCCCCAGGTTGCTGTGCTCTGTGGTGTGTCCTCTATATCATTACTGTATGTCCCCCCAGGTTGCTGTGCCCTGTGGTGTGTCCTCTATATCATTACTGTATGTCCCCCCAGGTTGCTGTGCCCTGTGGTGTCTCCTCTATATCATTACTGTATGTCCCCCCAGGTTGCTGTGCCCTGTGGTGTGTCCTCTATATCATTACTGTATGTCCCCCCAGGTTGCTGTGCCCTGTGGTGTCTCCCTATATCATTACTGTATATCCCCCAGGTTGCTGTGCCCTGTGGTGTGTCCTCTATATCATTACTGTATGTCCCCCCAGGTTGCTGTGCCCTGTGGTGTCTCCCTATATCATTACTGTATATCCCCCAGGTTGCTGTGCCCTGTGGTGTGTCCTCTATATCATTACTGTATGTCCCCCCAGGTTGCTGTGCCCTGTGGTGTGTCCTCTATATCATTACTGTATGTCCCCCCAGGTTGCTGTGCCCTGTGGTGTCTCCCTATATCATTACTGTATATCCCCCAGGTTGCTGTGCTCTGTGGTGTGTCCTCTATATCATTACTGTATATCCCCCAGGTTGCTGTGTCCTGTGGTGTGTCCTCTATATCATTACTGTATGTCCCCCCAGGTTGCTGTGCCCTGTGGTGTGTCCTCTATATCATTACTGTATATCCCCCCAGGTTGCTGTGCCCTGTGGTGTGTCCTCTATATCATTACTGTATGTCCCCCCAGGTTGCTGTGCCCTGTGGTGTGTCCTCTATATCATTACTGTATGTCCCCCCAGGTTGCTGTGCCCTGTGGTGTCCCCTATATCATTACTGTATGTCCCCCCAGGTTGCTGTGCCCTGTGGTGTTTCCCCTATATCATTACTGTATGTCCCCCCAGGTTGCTGTGCCCTGTGGTGTGTCCTCTATATCATTACTGTATATCCCCCCCAGGTTGCTGTGC
>NC_086449.1:1972033-2176283 GCF_028390025.1 Pseudophryne corroboree | reverse complement strand
CAGAGAGAAAAGAGCGCGACCCGGAGACCGGGAAGGGGATGAGAGGACACGGGGAGCCCTGCGCCGGATCTGCGGACATGTGAGGGCCCGGTGCTCCCCTCCTTTCCCCCGGCGTTCCGCCTCCCGCCCGGGCCCGCACCTCCCCCATTATACCCTGCCATGCAGCTGTATACCCCCTGCCCAGCAGCTGTATATCCCCCTGCAAGTCCCTGCATTACCAGTGTGTTCCCCTCATTATACCCTGCCATGCAGCTGTATACCCCCTGCCCAGCAGCTGTATACCCCCTGCCCAGCAACTGTGTATCCCCCCTGCATTACCATTGTGTCCCCCCCCATTATACCCTGCCATGCAGCTGTATATCCCCCTGCTAGTCCCTGCATTACCAGTGTGTTCCCTTCATTATATCCTGCCATGCAGCTGTATATCCCCCCTGCTATACCATGCATTATCATTGTGCCCCCCGTTATCCCCTGCCCAGCAACTGTATACCCCCCCTGCATTACCATTGTCCCCCCATTATACCCTGCCATGCAGCTGTATATCTCCCCTGCTATACCATGCATTATCATTGTGTCCACCCCCACCCCCCGTTATGTCCTGCCCAGCAGCTGTATATCCCCCCTGCTATACCCTGCATTACCAGTGTGTCCCCTGTTATAACCTGCCATGCAGCTGTATATCTCTTCCCCCCCCCACCGCTATACCCTGCATTACCTCTGTGCCCCCCCCCCCCGTTTTACCCTGCCCAGCAGCTGTATATGCCCCCTGCTATACCCTGCATTACCGTTGTGTCCCCCCATTATACCCTGCCATGCAGCTGTATATCTCCCCCCCGCTATAACCTGCATTACCTCTGCCCCCCCCCTCCCGTTTACCCTACCCAGCAGCTGTATATGCCCCCTGCTATACCCTGCATAACCATTGTGTGTGTCCCCCGTTATACCCTGCCCACCAGCTGTATATCCCCCCGTGCTGTACCCTGCATCACCTCTGTATCCCCCCATTATACCCTGCCCAGCAGCTGTATATCCCCCCTGCTATACCCTGCATCACCAGTGTGTTCCCCCCATTATACCCTGCCCAGCGGCTGTATATCCCCTCATTATAACCCTTACCAGCGGCTACATACCCACCTCTCCATTTTACCCTGCCATGCAGCTGTATATCCCCCCCCCCCGCTATACCCTGCATTATCTTCTGTATCCCCCCGTTATACCCTGCCATGCAGATGTATGTCACCCCCCCCCCCATTATACCCTGCCCAGCAGCTGTATATCCCCCCCTGCTATACCCTGCATTACCTCTGTATCCCCCCATTATACACTGCCATTCAGCTATGTCCCCCTGCTATACCATTCTTTACTTCTGTATCCCCCCCGTTATACCCTGCCCAGTAGCTGTATGTCACTCCCCTATTATATTCTGCCGTGCAGCTGTATATCCCCCCGGCTATACCCTGCATTACCTCTGTATCCCCCTATTATACCCTGCCATGCAGCTGTATATCCCCCCGGCTATACCCTGCATTACCTCTGTATCCCCCCATTATACCCTGCTCAGCAGCTGTATATCCCCCCCCCCGCTATACCCTGTATTACCTCTGTATCCCCCCATTATACCCTGCCATGCAGCTGTATGTCACCCCCACCCCATTATACCCTGCCCAGCAGCTGTATATCCCCCCCTGCTATACCCTGCATTACCTCTGTATCCCCCCATTATACACTGCCATTCAGCTATGTCCCCCTGCTATACCATTCTTTACTTCTGTATCCCCCCCGTTATACCCTGCCCAGTAGCTGTATGTCACTCCCCTATTATATTCTGCCGTGCAGCTGTATATCCCCCCGGCTATACCCTGCATTACCTCTGTATCCCCCTATTATACCCTGCCATGCAGCTGTATATCCCCCCCGGCTATACCCTGCATTACCTCTGTATCCCCCCATTATACCCTGCCATGCAGCTGTATATCCCCCCGGCTATACCCTGCATTACCTCTGTATCCCCCCATTATACCCTGCTCAGCAGCTGTATATCCCCCCCCCCCCGCTATACCCTGTATTACCTCTGTATCCCCCCATTATACCCTGCCATGCAGCTGTATGTCACCCCCACCCTATTATACCTTGCCATGCATCTGTATGTCCCTTGCTATACCCTGCATTACCTCTGTATCCCCCCCATTATGCCCTGCAGCTGTATATCCCCCCTCCCCCCCCCACCCGTTATACCCTGCATTACCTCTGTATCCCCCCATTATACCCTGCCATGCAGCTGTATATCCCCCCGGCTATACCCTGCATTACCTCTGTATCCCCCCGTTATACCCTGCCCAGCAGCTGTATATCCCCCCGGCTATACCCTGCATTACCTCTGTATCCCCCTGTTATACCCTGCCCAGCAGCTGTATATCCCCCCGGCTATACCCTGCATTACCTCTGTATCCCCCCCCCATTATACCCTGCCCAGCAGCTGTATATCCCCCCGGCTATACCCTGCATTACCTCTGTATCCCCCCCCATTATACCCTGCCCAGCAGCTGTATATCCCCCCTGCTATACCCTGCATTACCTCTGTATCCCCCCGTTCTACCCTGCCCAGCAGCTGTATATCCCCCCTGCTATACCCTGCATTACCTCTGTATCCCCCCATTATACCATGCCCAGCAGCTGTATATCCCCCCCTCCCCGCTATACCCTGTAGTACCTCTGTATCCCCCCATTATACCCTGCCATGCAGCTGTATGTCACCCCCACCCCATTATACCTTGCCATGCATCTGTATGTCCCTTGCTATACCCTGCATTACCTCTGTATCTCCCCCCCCCCCCCCCATTATACCCTGTAGCTGTATATCCCCCCCCCCCTGCATTACCTCTGTACCCTGCATTATACCCTGCCATGCAGCTGTATATCCCCCCGTCTATACCCTGCATTACCTCTGTATCCCCCCATTATACCCTGCCCAGCAGCTGTATATCCCCCCCTCCCCGCTATACCCTGTATTACCTCTGTATCCCCCCATTATACCCTGCCATGCAGCTGTATGTCACCCCCACCCCATTATACCTTGCCATGCATCTGTATGTCCCTTGCTATACCCTGCATTACCTCTGTATCCCCCCCCCATTATACCCTGCAGCTGTATATCCCCCCTCCCCCCCCCCCCCCCCCCCGTTACACCCTGCATTACCTCTGTACCCTGCATTATACCCTACCTAGCAGCTATATATCCCCCGTTATACCCTGCATTACCTCTGTATCCCCCTCCCCCATTATTACCATGCCTAGCAGTTGTATATCCCCCCAGTATGGACCTGCATTACCTCTGTTTTCCCCCCACCCCACCCAAATTATACCCTGCCATGCAGCTGAATCCCCCCTCCCCCCCTTCATTACGTTTGTATCGCCTCTTCCCATTGTACCCTGCATTACATCTGCACCCTTCTGCATAACCTAGTCTCGAGGTTGCTCTCCCCTGCCTCATGCCTCGGCCATTTCTGCTTACTTCCTGCCACCTTCCCCTTTCTTATGCCTCACGCCGCCTGTCTGTCTCTCCCTCCCTTTAGATTGTTAGCTCCTTGTTGCAGGGCCCTTTTACATTTCAATTACAGCTCCCTCCTACCCGGTGAATGTCTGTACCCGCAGCTCCTCTCACTCATGACTATTCATCTTCCAATGGCCGGCCGCCAATTACTCCTGTGCTTCCTTACGTGTCGGCTGTGGTGATAATTGTTACCTGTGCTCTGTTATAGCTTCTCACTTACTGTAATGTCGCGTTCCGTGCACCCTGTACTGTTCTAATGTCTGCCGTACACACGCCGCAAAACACTTGTGGCGCCTTATAAATAAAATGTAATAATAAAGCCCCACATTGTACCCTGCATTATGTCCGTATAGTAACCCCCCCACCCCCCCACCCCCCACCCCCCACTGCACCCCCTCTTACTCTGTTGTAGAATGTTTATCTGCGGCATTCATACCTGTACGTATCGCTGCATGCCCGTTCTGCTTCTGTGTGCCATACATGTCTTGTGGTGAGCAGACACGGTGCTATACATCTGTGTGTGTGTGACTCCGGTGTATCCCCCGCACTGTGCCATACTGACTCTGATCACTGCCCCGTCATTTATACACATAAAGCCGCTGTGATTGGCCAATCTTGTGCTCGCAGGCCCAGGGCGTGGCCTTTGTGTATATAATATAGACTAAACGAGCGGTCACTTCTTCCTTCTAGATCATAATGAGGCACACCCCGGTACAACGCCATCTTCCTCCCCTATCCAGCCACCTACTGCCTCATGGGAAACATGTCAAGCTTTTCCAGACCCCGGAAGGTCGATACTGGGAGGAAGAGGAGGAAGAAGAGGAACCACAGCTGAGAAAGCCGTGCAGACGCCCACAGAGGAAAGGGAGGAGCCAGAAGATGCGGGTTATGCGCTCGCTTTCCCTGCACCTCTTCAAGCGGCCAATTTCACTGCCCTTCTACTGGAAAATATGGGGGAGCCTGGGGGCCAGGCGGAGGCGGATTTGGGGCAGGAGAAGGGAAGGCGGAGGCGGCTCTGTGGGTCTGCAGTTGGGAAAGCGCAGAGGGTGTATTGAAGAAGCATCGCTGGGCAATCATTTAGCTGAAGGGGAGACAGGTGAGGAAGGTCACTGTAAACCCCCCCACTAATAAATCCCCTCTCATGCCCGTCCTCCGTCACCACGTCTTTGTCTTCCCTCAGGTCACCCTCTCGGACTTCCCAATGGGTTCTCTCCGCTACCTGCAGAGTCGGACACCATCCTCATTACCAACGTCTGCAGTATTGGAACCCAAGAGATCCCAGCCCCAAATGGACCCCACAGGCAAGATGGCTTAACCCCACCTCCAGAAAAGGAAGCCCCACCCCCTGCGTTGACAGAGGAGCACGTGGCCTGCGTACAGAGTGAGGGCATTTTTTCTGAATATTTATTCAATCCTTTGTCACAGAAGCCCCCCCCCCCCCCCCCCCCCCCCCCCCCTCCTGCAAAATGACAGTGCACTAAAATGGTTTTTCATATGCGGACTGTACAGTGGTGTATTATTGGTACGCAGACTGCACACGTCAGGGCTACGAGTAAGTGACAGTTCCGACGCTCTCTTTCCCAGGTATTCTGGACCAGTTTCTCCAGTCTTATGGAAGCCTGATACCGCTGGGAACAGAAGAAGTGTTGGACAAGTTGGAAGATGTGTTCCAGCAGCCGTTCTCTACACCAGCCAGGTAAGTCTGGGTCTGGATAGGGTGCATGCTGTGTGTTGGGCAGGGGGGAAGCTGGCTGTATAGTGTTCTGCAGCTGTGAATTCCATGCTGCAGGAGAGCTGTTGTACAACACGTCATCCAGTCCTATCAGCGTCTACCTGGGAACAATCTGCTGCGCACCTTCCGTGTTACTTACAAGAGGCATGTGCTAAGCATGGATGATCTGGGCACCCTGTATGGACAGAACTGGCTCAATGATCAGGTAAGATAGGCCATGCTGGTTACTGCTGAGGATGGAGGTGTAGTGATATAGCTGTGTGTGTGTGTGGGGTCAGTACAGGAATAGTAGAGAGAGATACAGGACAGGATGGAGGTGTAGTGATATAGCTGTGTGTGGGGGGGGGGTCAGTACAGGAATAGTAGAGAGATACAGGACAGGATAGAGGTAGTGACAGAGCTGTGTGTGGGGTCAGTACAGGAATAGTAGAGAGATACAGGACAGGATGGAGGTGTAACATAGTATCTGAGGTTGAAAAAAGACAATTGTCCATCGAGTTCAACCTATTTGTGGTCTCCTATGCATGATGATTTGACTAAAATTTCTGACTGATGCTGCTGTCAGCCGTTACATTTTATCCCTATTTATAGTAACTATAATGCATGACTATGCACCATACCCCTGGATATCCTTATCCATTAGGAATTTATCTAACCCATTCTTAAAGGTGTTGACAGATTCCGCCATTACAACTCCCTCGGGCAGGGAATTCCAAACACGTATTGTCCTTACCGTGAAAAAGCCTTTACGCCGTATTGTGCGGAATCTCCTCTCCTCTAACCTGAGCGAGTGTCCACGAGTCCTCTGTGTTGATCTAACCAAAAACAGGTCCCGCGCAAGCTCTGTGTATTGTCCCCTTATATATTTGTAGATGTTGATCATATCCCCTCTTAGTCTCCGCTTTTCCAATGTAAACATGCCTAGCCTTTCAAGCCTTTCCTTGTAGTCCATCGTCTCCATGCCCTTAATTAGTTTGGTCGCCCTCCTCTGTACCTTTTCAAGCTCCAGGATATCCTTTTTGTAGTATGGTGCCCAGAATTGTACACAGTATTCAAGGTGTGGCCTCACTAGTGATTTATATAACGGGAGTATAATACTCTCGTCCCTAGCATCAATACCCCGTTTTATGCATGCTAATAATAAGAATTTACTTACCGATAATTCTATTTCTCGGAGTCCGTAGTGGATGCTGGGGTTCCTGAAAGGACCATGGGGAATAGCGGCTCCGCAGGAGACAGGGCACAAAAGTAAAGCTTTCCGATCAGGTGGTGTGCACTGGCTCCTCCCCCTATGACCCTCCTCCAAGCCAGTTAGGTACTGTGCCCGGACGAGCGTACACAATAAGGGAGGAATTTTGAATCCCGGGTAAGACTCATACCAGCCACACCAATCACACCGTACAACTTGTGATCTAAACCCAGTTAACAGTATGATAACAGCGGAGCCTCTGAAAAGATGGCTCACAACAATAACAACCCGATTTTTGTAACTATGTACAAGTATTGCAGATAATCCGCACTTGGGATGGGCGCCCAGCATCCACTACGGACTCCGAGAAATAGAATTATCGGTAAGTAAATTCTTATTTTCTCTATCGTCCTAGTGGATGCTGGGGTTCCTGAAAGGACCATGGGGATTATACCAAAGCTCCCAAACGGGCGGGAGAGTGCGGATGACTCTGCAGCACCGAATGAGAGAACTCCAGGTCCTCCTTAGCCAGGGTATCAAATTTGTAGAATTTAGCAAACGTGTTTGCCCCTGACCAAGTAGCTGCTCGGCAAAGTTGTAAAGCCGAGACCCCTCGGGCAGCCGCCCAAGATGAGCCCATCTTCCTTGTGGAATGGGCATTTACATATTTTGGCTGTGGCAGGCCTGCCACAGAATGTGCAAGCTGAATTGTATTACACATCCAACTAGCAATAGTCTGCTTAGAAGCAAGAGCACCCAGTTTGTTGGGTGCATACAGGATAACAGCAAGTCAGTTTTCCTGACTCCAGCCGTCCTGGAACATATTTTCAGGGCCCTGACAACATCTAGCAACTTGGAGTCCTCCAAGTCCCTAGTAGGTGCAAGGCACCACAATAAGCTGGTTCAGGTGAAACACTGACACCACCTTAGGGAGAGAACTGGGGACGAGTCCGCAGCTCTGCCCTGTCCGAATGGACAAACAGATATGGGCTTTTTTTGAGAAAAAAACCACCAATTTGACACTCGCCTGGTCCAGGCCAGGGCCAAGAGCATGGTCACTTTTCATGTGAGATGCTTCAAATCCACAGATTTGACTGGTTTTAAACCAATGTGATTTGAGGAATCCCAGAACTACGTTGAGATCCCACAGTGCCACTGGAGGCACAAAAGGGGGTTGTATATGCAATACTCCCTTGACAAACTTCTGGACTTCAGGAACTGAAGCCAATTCTTTCTGGAAGAAAATCGACAGGGCCGAAATTTGAACCTTAATGGACCCCAATTTGAGGCCCATAGACACTCCTGTTTGCAGGAAATGCAGGAAACGACCGAGTTGAAATTTCTTTGTGGGGCCTTCCTGGCCTCACACCACGCAACATATTTTCGCCACATGTGGTGATAATGTTGTGCGGTCACCTCCTTTCTGGCTTTGACCAGGGTAGGAATGACCTCTTCCGGAATGCCTTTTTCCCTTAGGATCCGGCTTTCCACCGCCATGCCGACAAACGCAGCTGCGGTAAGTCTTGGAACAGACATGGTACTTGCTGAAGCAAGTCCCTTCTTAGCGGCAGAGGCCATAAGACCTCTGTAAGCATCTCTTGAAGTTCCGGGTACCAAGTCCTTCTTGGCCAATCCGGAGCCATGAGTCTAGTTCTTACTCCTCTACGTCTTATAATTCTCAGCACCTTAGGTATGAGAAGCAGAGGAGGGAACACATACACCGACTGGTACACCCACGGTGTTACCAGAACGTCCACAGCTATTGCCTGAGGGTCTCTTGACCTGGCGCAATACCTGTCCCGTTTTTTGTTCAGACGGGACGCCATCATGTCCACCTTTGGTATTTCCCAACGGTTTACAATCATGTGGAAAAAAACTTCCCGATGAAGTTTCCACTCTCCCGGGTGGAGGTCGTGCCTGCTGAGGAAGTCTGCTTCCCAGTTTCCATTCCCGGGATGAAACACTGCTGACAGTGCTATCACATGATTTTCCGCCCAGCGAAAAGTCCTTGCAGTTTTTGCCATTGCCCTCCTGCTTCTTGTGTCGCCCTGTCTGTTTACGTGGGCGACTGCCGTGATGTTTTTCCCACTGGATCAATACCGGCTGACCTTGAAGCAGAGGTCTTGCTAAGCTTAGAGCATTATAAATTTACCCTTAGCTCCAGTATATTTATGTGGAGAAAAGTCTCCAGACTTGATCACACTCCCTGGAAATTTTTTCCTTGTGTGACTGCTCCCCAGCCTCTCGGGCTGGGCTCCGTGGTCACCAGCATCCAAACCTGAATGCCGAATCTGCGGCCCTCTAGAAGATGAGCACTCTATAACCACCACAGGAGAGACACCCTTGTCCTTGGATATAGGGTTATCCGCTGATGCATCTGAAGATGCGATCCGGACCATTTGTCCAGCAGATCCCACTGAAAAGTTCTTGCGTGAAATCTGCCGAATGGAATTGCTTCGTAGGAAGCCACCATTTTTACCAGGACCCTTGTGCAATGATGCACTGTTTTTAGGAGGTTCCTGACTAGCTCGGATAACTCCCTGGCTTTCTCTTCCGGGAGAAACACCTTTTTCTGGACTGTGTCCAGAATCATCCCTAGGCACAGCAGACGTGTCGTCGGGATCAGCTGCGATTTTGGAATATTTAGAATCCACCCGTGCTGTTGTAGCAGTATCCGAGATAGTGCTACTCCGACCTCCAACTGTTCCCTGGACTATGCCCTTATCAGGAGATCGTCCAAGTAAGGGATAATTAAGACGCCTTTTCTTCGAAGAAGAATCATCATTTCGGCCATTACCTTGGTAAAGACCCGGGGTGCCGTGGACAATCCAAACGGCAGCGTCTGAAACTGATAGTGACAGTTCTGCACCACGAACCTGAGGTACCCTTAGTGAGAAGGGCAAATTTGGGACATAGAGGTAAGCATCCCTGATGTCCCGGGACACTATATAGTCCCCTTCTTCCTGGTTCGTTATCACTGCTCTGAGTGACTCCATCTTGATTTGAACCTTTGTAAGTGTTCAAAAATTTTTTTAGAATAAGTCTCACCTAGCCTTCTGGCTTCAGTACCACAATATAGTGTGGAATAATACCCCTTTTCTTGTAGTAGGAGGGGTAATTTAATTATCACCTGCTGGGAATACAGCTTGTGAATTTTTTCCCATACTGCCTCCTTGTCGGAGGGAGACCTTGGTAAAGCAGACTTCAGGAGCCTGCGAAGGGGAAACGTCTCGACATTCCAATCTGTACCCCTGGGATACTACTTGTAGGATCCAGGGGTCCTGTACGGTCTCAGCGCCATGCTGAGAACTTGTCAGAAGCGGTGGAACGCTTCTGTTCCTGGGAATGGGCTGCCTGCTGCAGTCTTCTTCCCTTTCCTCTATCCCTGGGCAGATATGATCTTATAGGGACGAAAAGGACTGAGGCTGAAAAGACGGTGTCTTTTTCTGCAGAGATGTGACTTAGGGTAAAAACGGCGGATTTTCCAGCAGTTGCCGTGGCCACCAGGTCCGATGGACCGACCCCAAATAACTCCTCTTCCTTTATACGGCAATACACCTTTGTGCCGTTTGGAATCTGCATCACCTGACCACTGTCGTGTCCATAACATCTTCTGGCAGATATGGACATCGCATTTACTCTTGATGCCAGAGTGCAAATATCCCTCTGTGCATCTCGCATATATAGAAATGCATCCTTTAAATGCTCTATAGTCAATAAAATACTGTCCCTGTCAAGGGTATCAATATTTTTAGTCAGGGAATCCGACCAAGCCACCCCAGCTCTGCACATCCAGGCTGAGGCGATCGCTGGTCGCAGTATAACACCAGTATGTGTGTATATACTTTTTATGATATTTTTCCAGCCTCCTGTCAGCTGGTCCTTGAGGACGGCCCTATCTATAGACGGTACCGCCACTTGTTTTGATAAGCGTGTGAGCGCCTTATCCACCCTAAGGGGTGTTTCCCAACGCGCCCTAACTTCTGGCGGGAAAGGGTATACCGCCCATAATTTTCTATCGGGGGGAACCCACGCATCATCACACACTTTATTTAATTTATCTGATTCAGGAAAAACTACGGTAGTTTTTTCACATCCCACATAATACCCTCTTTTGTGGTACTTGTAGTATCAGAAATATGAAACACCTCCTTCATTGCCTTTAACGTGTGGCCCTAATAAGGAATACGTTTGTTTATTCACCGTCGACACTGGATTCAGTGTCCCTGTCTGTGTCTGTGTCGACCGACTAAAGTAAACGGGCGTTTTAAAACCCCTGACGGTGTTTTTGAGACGTCTGGACCGGTACTAATTGTTTGTCGGCCATCTCATGTCGTCAACCGACCTTGCAGCGTGTTGACATTATCACGTAATTCCCTAAATAAGCCATCCATTCCGGTGTCGACTCCCTAGAGAGTGACATCACCATTACAGGCAATTGCTCCGCCTCCTCACCAACATCGTCCTCATACATGTCGACACACACGTACCGACACACAGCACACACACAGGGAATGCTCTGATAGAGGACAGGACCCACTAGCCCTTTGGAGAGACAGAGGGAGAGTTTACCAGCACACACCAAAAACGCTATAATTATATAGGGACAACCTTATATAAGTGTTTTCCCTTATAGCATCTTTTTTATATATTTCTAACGCCAATTTAGTGCCCCCCCTCTCTGTTTTAACCCTGTTTCTGTAGTGCAGTGCAGGGGAGAGCCTGGGAGCCTTCCCTCCAGCCTTTCTGTGAGGGAAAATGGCGCTGTGTGCTGAGGAGATAGGCCCCGCCCCTTTTTCGGCGGCCTCGTCTCCCGCTCTTAACTGATTCTGGCAGGGGTTAAATATCTCCATATAGCCTCCGGAGGCTATATGTGAGGTATTTTTAGCCAAAATAGGTATTCATTTGCCTCCCAGGGCGCCCCCCTCCCAGCGCCCTGCACCCTCAGTGACTGCCGTGTGAAGTGTGCTGAGAGGAAAATGGCGCACAGCTGCAGTGCTGTGCGCTACCTTTAGAAGACTGAGGAGTCTTCTGCCGCCGATTCTGGACCTCTTCTTACTTCAGCATCTGCAAGGGGGCCGGCGGCAAGGCTCCGGTGACCATCCAGGCTGTACCTGTGATCGTCCCTCTGGAGCTGATGTCCAGTAGCCAAGAAGCCAATCCATCCTGCACGCAGGTGAGTTCACTTCTTCTCCCCTAAGTCCCTCGTTGCAGTGATCCTGTTGCCAGCAGGACTCACTGTAAAATAAAAAACCTAAGCTAAACTTTTCTAAGCAGCTCTTTAGGAGAGCCACCTAGATTGCACCCTTCTCGGCCGGGCACAAAAATCTAACTGGCTTGGAGGAGGGTCATAGGGGGAGGAGCCAGTGCACACCACCTGATCGGAAAGCTTTACTTTTGTGCCCTGTCTCCTGCGGAGCCGCTATTCCCCATGGTCCTTTCAGGAACCCCAGCATCCACTAGGACGATAGAGAAATCTTATTAGCCTTCTTTGCTGCAGTCCTACTTTGGGTACTACTGCTTAGCTTGCTATCTATGAGGACACCTAAGTCCTTTTCCAGTACAGAATCCCCTAATTTTACCCCATTTAGTAGGTAGTAGTGACAGAGCTGTGTGTGGGGCCAGTACAGGAATAGTAGAGAGATACAGGACAGGATGGAGGTGTAGTGATAGAGCTGTGTGTGGGGTCAGTGCAGGAATAGTAGAGAGATACAGGACAGGATGGAGGTGTAGTGACAGCTGTGTGTGTGGGGTCAGTAGAGAGATACAGGACAGGGTGTAGGTGTAGTGACAGCTGTGTGTGTGAGAGGTCAGTACAGGAGTAGTAGAGAGATACAGGACAGGATGGAGGTGTAGTGACAGCTGTGTGTGTGGGGTCAGTACAGGAATAGTAGAGAGATACAGGACAGGATGGAGGTGTAGTGACAGAGCTGTGTGCGGGGTCAGTACAGGAATAGTAGAGACATACAGGACAGGATGGAGTTGTAGTGACAGCTGTGTGTGTGGGGTCAGTACAGGAATAGTAGAGAGATACAGGATAGGATGGAGGTGTAGTGATAGAGCTGTGTGTGAGGTCAGTACAGGAATAGTAGAGAGATACAGGACAGGATGGAGGTGTAGTGACAGCTGTGTGTGAGAGGTCAGTACAGGAGTAGTAGAGAGATACAGGACAGGATGGGAGGTGTAGTGACAGAGCTGTGTGTGTGAGAGGTCAGTACAGGAGTAGTAGAGAGATACAGGACAGGATGGAGGTGTAGTGACAGCTGTGTGTGTGGGGTCAGTACAGGAATAGTAGAGAGATACAGGACAGGATGGAGGTGTAGTGACAGAGCTATGTGTGTGGGGTCAGTACAGGAATAGTAGAGAGATACAGGACAGGATGGAGGTGTAGTGACAGAGCTGTGTGTGTATGGGGTCAGTGCAGGAATAGTAGAGAGATACAGTACAGAATGGAGGTGTAGTGACAGAGCTGTGTGTGAGGTCAGTACAGGAATAGTAGAGAGATACAGGACAGGATGGAGGTGTAGTGACAGCTGTGTGTGTGTGTGGGGTCAGTACAGGAATAGTAGAGAGATACAGGACAGGATGAAAGTGTAGTGACGGTGCTGTGTGTGGTCAGTACAGGAATAGTAGAGAGATACAGGACAGGATGGAGGTGTAGTGACAGCTGTGTGTGAGAGGTCAGTACAAGAGTAGTAGAGAGATACAGGACAGGATGGGAGGTGTAGTGACAGAGCTGTGTGTGTGGGGTCAGTACAGGAATAGTAGAGAGATACAGGACAGGATGGAGGTGTAGTGACAGAGCTGTGTGTGGGGTCAGTACAGGAATAGTAGAGAGATACAGGACAGGATGGAGGTGTAGTGACAGCTGTGTGTGAGAGGTCAGTACAGGAGTAGTAGAGAGATACAGGACAGGATGGAGGTGTAGTGACAGAGCTATGTGTGTGGGGTCAGTACAGGAATAGTAGAGAGATACAGGACAGGATGGAGGTGTAGTGACAGCTGTGTGTGAGAGGTCAGTACAGGAGTAGTAGAGAGATACAGGACAGGATGGAGGTGTAGTGACAGCTGTGTGTGAGAGGTCAGTACAGGAGTAGTAGAGAGATACAGGACAGGATGGGAGGTGTAGTGACAGAGCTGTGTGTGTGAGAGGTCAGTACAGGAGTAGTAGAGAGATACAGGATAGGATGGAGGTGTAGTGACAGAGCTGTGTGTGTGGGGTCAGTACAGGAATAGTAAAGAGATACAGGACAGGATGGAGGTGTAGTGACAGAGCTGTTTGTGCGGGGTCAGTACAGGAATAGTAAAGAGATACAGGATGGGACGTGTAGTGACAGAGTTGTGTGAGTGTGTGGGGTCAGTACAGGAATAGTAGAGAGATACAGGACAGGATGGAGGTGTAGTGACAGAGCTGTGTGCGGGGTCAGTACAGGAATAGTAGAGACATACAGGACAGGATGGAGTTGTAGTGACAGCTGTGTGTGTGGGGTCAGTACAGGAATAGTAGAGAGATACAGGATAGGATGGAGGTGTAGTGACAGAGCTGTGTGTGTGAGGTGTCAGTACAGGACAGGATGGAGGTGTAGTGACAGAGCTGTGTGTGTGAGGTCAGTACAGGAGTAGTAGAGAGATACAGGACATGATGGAGTTGTAGTGACAGAGCTGTGTGTGTGTGGGGTCAGTACAGGAATAGTAGAGAGATACAGGATGGAGGTGTAGTGACAGCTGTGTGTGTGAGGTCAGTACAGGAATAGTAGAGAGATACAGGACAGGATGGTGGTGTAGTGACAGAGCTCTGTGTGTGAGGTCAGTACAGGAATAGTAGAGAGATACAGGATGGAGGTGTAGTGACAGAGCTGTGTGTGTGGGGTCAGTACAGGAATAGTAAAGAGATACAGGACAGGATGGAGGTGTAGTGACAGAGCTGTTTGTGCGGGGTCAGTACAGGAATAGTAGAGAGATACAGGACAGGATGGAGATGTAGTGACAGAGCTGTGTGTGGGGTCAGTACAGGAATAGTAGAGAGATACAGGACAGGATGGAGGTGTAGTAGTGACAGAGCTGTGTGCGGGGTCAGTACAGGAACAGTAGAGATACAGGACAGGATGGGAGGTGTAGTGACAGCTGTGTGTGAGAGGTCAGTACAGGAGTAGTAGAGAGATACAGGACAGGATGGAGGTGTAGTGACAGCTGTGTGTGTGGGGTCAGTACAGGAATAGTAGAGAGATACAGGACAGGATGGAGGTGTAGTGACAGAGCTGTGTGTGTGGGGTCAGTACAGGAATAGCAGAGATACAGGACAGGATAGAGGTGTAGTGACAGCTGTGTGTGTATGGGGTCAGTGCAGGAATAGTAGAGAGATACAGGACAGGATGGAGGTGTAGTGACAGAGCTGTGTGTGACGTCAGTACAGGAATAGTAGAGACAAACAGGACAGGATGGAGTTGTAGTGACAGCTGTGTGTGTGGGGTCAGTACAGGAATAGTAGAGAGATACAGGACAGGATGGAGGTGTAGTGACAGAGCTGTGTGTGTGAGGGGTCAGTACAGGAGTAGTAGAGAGATACAGGACAGGATGGAGGTGTAGTGACAGAGCTGTGTGTGTGAGGTCAGTACAGGAATAGTAGAGAGATACACGACAGGATGCAAGTGTAGTGACGGTGCTGTGTGGGGTCAGTACAGGAATAGTAGAGAGATACAGGACAGGATGGAGGTTTAGTGACAGAGCTGTGTGAGTGTGTGGGGTCAGTACAGGAATAGTAGAGAGATACAGGACATGATGGAGGTTTAGTGACAGAGCTGTGTGTATGGGGTCAGTACAGGAATAGTAGAGAGATACAGGACAGGATGGAGGTGTAGTGACAGAGCTGTGTGTGTGGGGTCAGTACAGGAATAGTAGTGAGAGACAGGACAGGATGGAGGTGTAGTGACAGAGCTGTGTGTGTGGGGTCAGTACAGGAATAGTAGAGAGATACAGGACAGGATGGAGGTGTAGTGACAGCTGTGTGTGTGAGGGGTCAGTACAGGAATAGTAGAGAGATACAGGACAGGATGGAGGTGTAGTGACAGAGCTGAGTGTGTGTGAGAGGTCAGTACAGGAGTAGTAGAGAGATACAGGATAGGATGGAGGTGTAGTGACAGAGCTGTGTGTGTGGGGTCAGTACAGGAATAGTAGAGAGATACAGGACAGGATGGAAGTGTAGTGACGGTGCTGTGTGGGGTCAGTACAGGAATAGTAGAGAGATACAGGATAGGATGGAGGTGTAGTGACAGAGCTGTGTGTGTGAGGGGTCAGTACAGGAATAGTAGAGAGATACAGGACAGGATGGAGGTGTAGTGACAGAGCTGAGTGTGTGTGAGAGGTCAGTACATGAGTAGTAGAGAGATACAGGATAGGATGGAGGTGTAGTGACAGAGCTGTGTGTGTGGGGTCAGTACAGGAATAGTAAAGAGATACAGGATAGGATGGAGGTGTAGTGACAGAGCTGTGTGTGTGGGGTCAGTACAGGAATAGTAAAGAGATACAGGACAGGATGGGAGGTGTAGTGACAGAGCTGTTTGTGCGGGGTCAGTACAGGAATAGTAGAGAGATACAGGACAGGATGGAGATGTAGTGACAGAGCTGTGTGCGGGGTCAGTACAGGAATAGTAGAGACATACAGGACAGGATGGAGTTGTAGTGACAGCTGTGTGTGTGTGGGGTCAGTACAGGAATAGTAGAGAGATACAGGATAGGATGGAGGTGTAGTGATAGAGCTGTGTGTGAGGTCAGTACAGGAATAGTAGAGAGATACAGGACAGGATGGAGGTGTAGTGACAGCTGTGTGTGTGTGGGGTCAGTACAGGAATAGTAGAGAGATACAGGATGGAGGTGTAGTGACAGCTGTGTGTGTGTGTGTGAGGTGTCAGTACAGGAATAGTAGAGAGATACAGGACAGGATGGAGGTGTAGTGACAGAGCTGTGTGTGTGAGGTCAGTACAGGAGTAGTAGAGAGATACAGGACATGATGGAGTTGTAGTGACAGAGCTGTGTGTGTGGGGTCAGTACAGGAATAGTAGAGAGATACAGGACAGGATGGAGGTGTAGTGACAGAGCTGTGTGTGTGAGGTGTCAGTACAGGACAGGATGGAGGTGTAGTGACAGAGCTGTGTGTGTGAGGTCAGTACAGGAGTAGTAGAGAGATACAGGACATGATGGAGTTGTAGTGACAGAGCTGTGTGTGTGTGGGGTCAGTACAGGAATAGTAGAGAGATACAGGATGGAGGTGTAGTGACAGCTGTGTGTGTGAGGTCAGTACAGGAATAGTAGAGAGATACAGGACAGGATGGTGGTGTAGTGACAGAGCTCTGTGTGTGAGGTCAGTACAGGAATAGTAGAGAGATACAGGATGGAGGTGTAGTGACAGAGCTGTGTGTGTGGGGTCAGTACAGGAATAGTAAAGAGATACAGGACAGGATGGAGGTGTAGTGACAGAGCTGTTTGTGCGGGGTCAGTACAGGAATAGTAGAGAGATACAGGACAGGATGGAGATGTAGTGACAGAGCTGTGTGTGGGGTCAGTACAGGAATAGTAGAGAGATACAGGACAGGATGGAGGTGTAGTAGTGACAGAGCTGTGTGCGGGGTCAGTACAGGAACAGTAGAGATACAGGACAGGATGGGAGGTGTAGTGACAGCTGTGTGTGAGAGGTCAGTACAGGAGTAGTAGAGAGATACAGGACAGGATGGAGGTGTAGTGACAGCTGTGTGTGTGGGGTCAGTACAGGAATAGTAGAGAGATACAGGACAGGATGGAGGTGTAGTGACAGAGCTGTGTGTGTGGGGTCAGTACAGGAATAGCAGAGATACAGGACAGGATAGAGGTGTAGTGACAGCTGTGTGTGTATGGGGTCAGTGCAGGAATAGTAGAGAGATACAGGACAGGATGGAGGTGTAGTGACAGAGCTGTGTGTGACGTCAGTACAGGAATAGTAGAGACAAACAGGACAGGATGGAGTTGTAGTGACAGCTGTGTGTGTGGGGTCAGTACAGGAATAGTAGAGAGATACAGGACAGGATGGAGGTGTAGTGACAGAGCTGTGTGTGTGAGGGGTCAGTACAGGAGTAGTAGAGAGATACAGGACAGGATGGAGGTGTAGTGACAGAGCTGTGTGTGTGAGGTCAGTACAGGAATAGTAGAGAGATACACGACAGGATGCAAGTGTAGTGACGGTGCTGTGTGGGGTCAGTACAGGAATAGTAGAGAGATACAGGACAGGATGGAGGTTTAGTGACAGAGCTGTGTGAGTGTGTGGGGTCAGTACAGGAATAGTAGAGAGATACAGGACATGATGGAGGTTTAGTGACAGAGCTGTGTGTATGGGGTCAGTACAGGAATAGTAGAGAGATACAGGACAGGATGGAGGTGTAGTGACAGAGCTGTGTGTGTGGGGTCAGTACAGGAATAGTAGTGAGAGACAGGACAGGATGGAGGTGTAGTGACAGAGCTGTGTGTGTGGGGTCAGTACAGGAATAGTAGAGAGATACAGGACAGGATGGAGGTGTAGTGACAGCTGTGTGTGTGAGGGGTCAGTACAGGAATAGTAGAGAGATACAGGACAGGATGGAGGTGTAGTGACAGAGCTGAGTGTGTGTGAGAGGTCAGTACAGGAGTAGTAGAGAGATACAGGATAGGATGGAGGTGTAGTGACAGAGCTGTGTGTGTGGGGTCAGTACAGGAATAGTAAAGAGATACAGGACAGGATGGAGGTATAGTGACAGAGCTGTGTGTATGGGGTCAGTACAGGAATAGTAGAGAGATACAGGACAGGATGGAGGTGTAGTGACAGCTGTGTGTGAGGTCAGTACAGGAATAGTAGTGAGAGACAGGACAGGATGGAGGTATAGTGACAGAGCTGTGTGTGTGGGGTCAGTACAGGAATAGTAGAGAGATACAGGACAGGATGGAAGTGTAGTGACGGTGCTGTGTGGGGTCAGTACAGGAACAGTAGAGAGATACAGGATAGGATGGAGGTGTAGTGACAGAGCTGTGTGTGTGAGGGGTCAGTACAGGAATAGTAGAGAGATACAGGACAGGATGGAGGTGTAGTGACAGAGCTGAGTGTGTGTGAGAGGTCAGTACATGAGTAGTAGAGAGATACAGGATAGGATGGAGGTGTAGTGACAGAGCTGTGTGTGTGGGGTCAGTACAGGAATAGTAAAGAGATACAGGATAGGATGGAGGTGTAGTGACAGAGCTGTGTGTGTGGGGTCAGTACAGGAATAGTAAAGAGATACAGGACAGGATGGGAGGTGTAGTGACAGAGCTGTTTGTGCGGGGTCAGTACAGGAATAGTAGAGAGATACAGGACAGGATGGAGATGTAGTGACAGAGCTGTGTGTGGGGTCAGTACAGGAATAGTAGAGAGATACAGGACAGGATGGAGGTGTAGTGACAGAGCTGTGTGCGGGGTCAGTACAGGAATAGTAGAGACATACAGGACAGGATGGAGTTGTAGTGACAGCTGTGTGTGTGTGGGGTCAGTACAGGAATAGTAGAGAGATACAGGATAGGATGGAGGTGTAGTGATAGAGCTGTGTGTGAGGTCAGTACAGGAATAGTAGAGAGATACAGGACAGGATGGAGGTGTAGTGACAGCTGTGTGTGTGTGGGGTCAGTACAGGAATAGTAGAGAGATACAGGATGGAGGTGTAGTGACAGCTGTGTGTGTGTGTGTGTGAGGTGTCAGTACAGGAATAGTAGAGAGATACAGGACAGGATGGAGGTGTAGTGACAGAGCTGTGTGTGTGAGGTCAGTACAGGAGTAGTAGAGAGATACAGGACATGATGGAGTTGTAGTGACAGAGCTGTGTGTGTGGGGTCAGTACAGGAATAGTAGAGAGATACAGGACAGGATGGAGGTGTAGTGACAGAGCTGTGTGTGTGTGTGAGATCAGTACAGGAATAGTAGAGAGATACAGGATGGAGGTGTAGTGACAGCTGTGTGTGTGAGGTCAGTACAGGAATAGTAGAGAGATACAGGACAGGATGGTGGTGTAGTGACAGAGCTCTGTGTGTGAGGTCAGTACAGGAATAGTAGAGAGATACAGGATAGGATGGAGGTGTAGTGACAGAGCTGTTTGTGTGAGGTCAGTACAGGAATAGTAGAGAGATACAGGACAGGATGGAGGTGTAGTAGTGACAGAGCTGTGTGCGGGGTCAGTACAGGAACAGTAGAGATACAGGACAGGATGGGAGGTGTAGTGACAGCTGTGTGTGTGGGGTCAGTACAGGAGTAGTAGAGAGATACAGGACAGGATGGAGGTGTAGTGACAGCTGTGTGTGTGGGGTCAGTACAGGAATAGTAGAGAGATACAGGACAGGATGGAGGTGTAGTGACAGAGCTGTGTGTGTGTGGGGTCAGTACAGGAATAGCAGAGATACAGGACAGGATAGAGGTGTAGTGACAGCTGTGTGTGTATGGGGTCAGTGCAGGAATAGTAGAGAGATACAGGACAGGATGGAGGTGTAGTGACAGAGCTGTGTGTGACGTCAGTACATGAATAGTAGAGACATACAGGACAGGATGGAGTTGTAGTGACAGCTGTGTGTGTGGGGTCAGTACAGGAATAGTAGAGAGATACAGCATAGGATGGAGGTGTAGTGATAGAGCTGTGTGTGAGGTCAGTACAGGAATAGTAGAGAGATACAGGACAGGATGGAGGTGGGGTCAGTACAGGAATAGTAGAGAGATACAGGACAGGATGGAGGTGTAGTGACAGAGCTGTGTGTGTGAGGTCAGTACAGGAATAGTAGAGAGATACACGACAGGATGGAGGTGTAGTGACAGAGCTGTGTGTGTGAGGTTAGTACAGGAATAGTAGAGAGATACAGGACAGGATAGAGGTTTAGTGACAGAGCTGTGTGAGTGTGTGGGGTCAGTACAGGAATAGTAGAGAGATACAGGACAGGATGGAGGTGGGGTCAGTACAGGAGTAGTAGAGAGATACAGGACAGGATGGAGGTGTAGTGACAGAGCTGTGTGTGTGAGGTCAGTACAGGAATAGTAGAGAGATACAGGACAGGATGGAGGTGTAGTGACAGAGCTGTGTGTGTGAGGTTAGTACAGGAATAGTAGAGAGATACAGGACAGGATGGAGGTGTAGTGACAGAGCTGTGTGTATGGGGTCAGTACAGGAATAGTAGAGAGATACAGGACAGGATGGAGGTGTAGTGACAGAGCTGTGTGTATGGGGTCAGTACAGGAATAGTAGAGAGATACAGGACAGGATGGAGGTGTAGTGACAGAGTTGTGTGTGTGTGAGGTTAGTACAGGAGTAGTAGAGAGATACAGGACAGGATGGAGGTGTAGTGACAGCTGTGTGTGTGAGGTCAGTACAGGAATTGTAGAGAGATGCAGGACAGGATGGAGGTGTAGTGACAGAGCTGTGTGTATGGGGTCAGTACAGGAATAGTAGAGAGATACAGGACAGGATGGAGGTGTAGTGACAGAGCTGTGTGTGTGGGGTCAGTACAGGAATAGTAGTGAGAGACAGGACAGGATGGAGGTGTAGTGACAGAGCTGTGTGTGTGTGTGGGGTCAGTACAGGTATAGTAGAGAGATACAGGACAGGATGGAGGTGTAGTGACAGCTGTGTGTGTGAGGTCAGTACAGGAATAGTAGTGAGAGACAGGACAGGATGGAGGTATAGTGACAGAGCTGTGTGTATGGGGTCAGTATAGGAATAGTAGAGAGATACAGGACAGGATGGAGGTGTAGTGACAGCTGTGTGTGAGGTCAGTACAGGAATAGTAGTGAGAGACAGGACAGGATGGAGGTGTAGTGACAGAGCTGTGTGTGTGGGGTCAGTACAGGAATAGTAGAGAGATACAGGACAGGATGGAAGTGTAGTGACGGTGCTGTGTGGGGTCAGTACAGGAATAGTAGAGAGATACAGGACAGGATGGAGGTGTAGTGACAGCTGTGTGTGTGAGGGGTCAGTACAGGAATAGTAGAGAGATACAGGACAGGATGGAGGTTTAGTGACAGAGCTGTGTGAGTGTGTGGGGTCAGTACAGGAATAGTAGAGAGATACAGGACAGGATGGAGGTGTAGTGACAGAGCTGAGTGTGTGTGTGGGGTCAGTACAGGAATAGCAGAGAGATACAGGACAGGATGGGTGTGTAGTGACAGAGCTGTGTGTGTGAGGTCAGTACAGGAATAGTAGAGAGATACTTGACAGGATGGAAGTGTAGTGACGGTGCTGTGTGTGGTCAGTACAGGAATAGTAGAGAGATACAGGACAGGATGGAGGTGTAGTGACAGGGCTGTGTGTGTGTGGGGTCAGTACAGGTATAGTAGAGAGATACAGGGCAGGATGGAGGTGTAGTGACAGCTGTGTGTGTGAGGTCAGTACAGGAATAGTAGAGAGATACAGGACAGGATGGAGGTGTAGTGACAGAGCTGTGTGTATGGGGTCAGTACAGGAATAGTAGAGAGAGACAGGACAGGATGGAGGTGTAGTGACAGAGCTGTGTGTATGGGGTCAGTACAGGAATAGTAGAGAGATACAGGACAGGATGGAGGTGTAGTGACAGAGCTGTGTGTGTGGGGTCAGTACAGGAATAGTAGAGAGATACAGGACAGGATGGAGGTGTAGTGACAGCTGTGTGTGTGAGGTTAGTACAGGAATAGTAGAGAGATACAGGACAGGATGGAGGTGTAGTGACAGAGTTGAGTGTGTGTGTGGGGTCAGTACAGGAATAGCAGAGAGATACAGGACAGGATGGGTGTGTAGTGACAGCTGTGTGTGTGAGGTCAGTACAGGAATGGTAGAGAAATACAGGACAGGATGGAGGTGTAGTGACAGCTGTGTGTGTGGGGTCAGTACAGGAATAGTAGAGACATACAGGACAGGATGGAGTTGTAGTGACAGCTGTGTGTGTGAGGTCAGTACAGGAGTAGTAGAGAGATACAGGACAGGATGGAGGTGTAGTGACAGCTGTGTGTGTGAGGTCAGTACAGGAATAGTAGAGAGATGCAGGACAGGATGGAGGTGTAGTGACAGAGCTGTGTGTATGGGGTCAGTACAGGAATAGTAGTGAGAGACAGGACAGGATGGAGGTGTAGTGACAGAGCTGTGTGTGGGGTTAGTACAGGAATAGTAGAGAGATACAGGACAGGTTGGAGGTGTAGTGATAGAGCTGTGTGAGTGTGTGGGGTCAGTACAGGAATAGTAGAGAGATACAGGACAGGATGGAGGTGTAGTGACAGAGCTGTGTGTGTGAGGTCAGTACAGGAATAGTAGAGAGATACAGGACAGGATGGAGGTGTAGTGACAGCTGTGTGTGTGAGGTTAGTACAGGAGTAGTAGAGAGATACAGGACAGGATGGAGTTGTAGTGATAGAGCTGTGTGTGTGTGGGGTCAGTACAGGAATAGTAGAGCGATACAGGACAGGATGGAGTTGTAGTGTCAGAGCTGTGTGTGTGTGGGGTCAGTACAGGAATAGTAGAGAGATACAGGACAGGATGGAGGTGTACTGACAGAGCTGTGTGTGTGGGGTCAGTACAGGAGTAGTAGAGAGATACAGGACAGGATGGAGGTGTAGTGACAGAGCTGTGTGTGTGCGGGGTCAGTACAGGAATAGCAGAGAGATACAGGACAGGATGGGTGTGTAGTGGCAGCTGTGTGTGTGAGGTCAGTACAGGAATAGTAGAGAGATACAGGATAGGATGGAGGTGTAGTGACAGAGCTGTTTGTGTGAGGTCAGTACAGGAATAGTAGAGAGATACAGGACAGGATGGAGGTGTAGTAGTGACAGAGCTGTGTGCGGGGTCAGTACAGGAACAGTAGAGATACAGGACAGGATGGGAGGTGTAGTGACAGCTGTGTGTGTGGGGTCAGTACAGGAGTAGTAGAGAGATACAGGACAGGATGGAGGTGTAGTGACAGCTGTGTGTGTGGGGTCAGTACAGGAATAGTAGAGAGATACAGGACAGGATGGAGGTGTAGTGACAGAGCTGTGTGTGTGTGGGGTCAGTACAGGAATAGCAGAGATACAGGACAGGATAGAGGTGTAGTGACAGCTGTGTGTGTATGGGGTCAGTGCAGGAATAGTAGAGAGATACAGGACAGGATGGAGGTGTAGTGACAGCTGTGTGTATGGGGTCAGTACAGGAATAGTAGAGAGATACAGGACAGGATGGAGGTGTAGTGACAGAGCTGTGTGTGTGAGGTTAGTACAGGAGTAGTAGAGAGATACAGGACAGGATGGAGGTGTAGTGACAGCTGTGTGTGTGAGGTCAGTACAGGAATAGTGGAGAGATGTTGGACAGGATGGAGGTGTAGTGACAGAGCTGTGTGTATGGGGGCAGTACAGGAATAGTAGAGAGATACAGGACAGGATGGAGGTGTAGTGACAGAGCTGTGTGTATGGGGTCAGTACAGGAATAGTAGTGAGAGACAGGACAGGATGGAGGTGTAGGGACAGAGCTGTGTGTGTGTGGGGTCAGTACAGGAATAGTAGAGAGATACAGGACAGGATGGAGGTGTAGTGACAGCTGTGTGTGTGAGGTCAGTACAGGAATAGTAGAGAGATACAGGACAGGATGGAGGTGTAGTGACAGAGCTGTGTGTGGGGTCAGTACAGGAATAGTAGAGAGATACAGGACAGGTTGGAGGTGTAGTGACAGAGCTGTGTGAGTGTGTGGGGTCAGTACAGGAATAGTAGAGAGATACAGGACAGGATGGAGGTGTAGTGACAGAGCTGTGTGTGTGTGGTCAGTACAGGAATAGTAGAGAGATACAGGACAGGATGGAGGTGTAGTGACAGCTGTGTGTGTGAGGTTAGTACAGGAGTAGTAGAGCGATACAGGACAGGATGGAGGTGTAGTGACAGCTGTGTGTATGGGGTTAGTACAGGAATAGTAGAGAGATACAGGACAGGATGGAGGTGTAGTGACAGAGCTGTGTGAGTGTGTGGGGTCAGTACAGGAATAGTAGAGAGATACAGGACAGGATGGAGGTGTAGGGACAGAGCTGTGTGTGTGTGGTCAGTACAGGAATAGTAGAGAGATACAGGACAGGATGGAGGTGTAGTGACAGAGCTGTGTGTGTGTGAGGTTAGTACAGGAGTAGTAGAGAGATACAGGACAGGATGGAGGTGTAGTGACAGAGCTGTGTGTGGGGTCAGTACAGGAATAGTAGAGAGATACAGGACAGGTTGGAGGTGTAGTGACAGAGCTGTGTGAGTGTGTGGGGTCAGTACAGGAATAGTAGAGAGATACAGGACAGGATGGAGGTGTAGTGACAGAGCTGTGTGTGTGTGGTCAGTACAGGAATAGTAGAGAGATACAGGACAGGATGGAGGTGTAGTGACAGCTGTGTGTGTGAGGTTAGTACAGGAGTAGTAGAGAGATACAGGACAGGATGGAGGTGTAGTGACAGCTGTGTGTATGGGGTCAGTACAGGAATAGTAGAGAGATACAGGACAGGATGGAGGTGTAGTGACAGAGCTGTGTGAGTGTGTGGGGTCAGTACAGGAATAGTAGAGAGATACAGGACAGGATGGAGGTGTAGGGACAGAGCTGTGTGTGTGTGTGGTCAGTACAGGAATAGTAGAGAGATACAGGACAGGATGGAGGTGTAGTGACAGCTGTGTGTGTGAGGTCAGTACAGGAATAGTAGAGAGATACAGGACAGGATGGAGGTGTAGTGACAGAGCTGTGTGTGTGTGAGGTTAGTACAGGAGTAGTAGAGAGATACAGGACAGGATGGAGGTGTAGTGACAGAGCTGTGTGTGGGGTCAGTACAGGAATAGTAGAGAGATACAGGACAGGTTGGAGGTGTAGTGACAGAGCTGTGTGAGTGTGTGGGGTCAGTACAGGAATAGTAGAGAGATACAGGACAGGATGGAGGTGTAGTGACAGAGCTGTGTGTGTGTGGTCAGTACAGGAATAGTAGAGAGATACAGGACAGGATGGAGGTGTAGTGACAGCTGTGTGTGTGAGGTTAGTACAGGAGTAGTAGAGAGATACAGGACAGGATGGAGGTGTAGTGACAGCTGTGTGTATGGGGTCAGTACAGGAATAGTAGAGAGATACAGGACAGGATGGAGGTGTAGTGACGGTGCTGTGTGGGGTCAGTACAGGAATAGCGGAGAGATACAGGACAGGATGGAGTTACAGGACAGGATGGATGTGTAGTGACAGAGCTGTGTGTATGGGGTCAGTACAGGAATAGTAGAGAGATACAGGACAGGATGGAGGTGTAGTGACGGTGCTGTGTGGGGTCAGTACAGGAATAGCGGAGAGATACAGGACAGGATGGAGTTGTAGTGTCAGAGCTGTGTGTGTGTGGGGTCAGTACAGGAATAGTAGAGCGATACAGGACAGGATGGAGTTGTAGTGTCAGAGCTGTGTGTGTGTGGGGTCAGTACAGGAATAGTAGAGAGATACAGGACAGGATGGAGGTGTAGTGACGGAGCTGTGTGTGTAGGGTCAGTACAGGAATAGTAGAGAGATACAGGACAGGATGGAGGTGTAGTGACAGCTGTGTGTGTGCGGGGTCAGTACAAGAATAGTAGAGAGATACAGGACAGGATGGAGGTGTAGTGACAGCTGTGTGTATGGGGTCAGTACAGGAATAGTAGAGAGAGACAGGACAGGATGGAGGTGTAGTGACAGTGCTGTGTGGGGTCAGTACAGGAATAGTAGAGAGAGATACAGGACAGGATGGAGGTGTAGTGACAGCTGTGTGTGTGGGGTCAGTACAGGAATAGTAGAGAGATACAGGACAGGATGGAGGTGTAGTGTCAGAGCTGTGTGTGTGAGGTCAGTACAGGAATAGTAGTGAGGGTCAGGACAGGATGGAGGTGTAGTGACGGTGCTGTGTGGGGTCAGTACAGGAATAGTAGTGAGACAGGACAGGATGGAGGTGTAGTGACGGTGCTGTGTGGGGTCAGTATAGGAGTATAAGGTAGTGGAGGTGTTGCGTGTAGTCATGGTAACATGTTATAGACGTTGCGCGGTGTGTCCTTTTCCAGGTGATGAACATGTATGGAGACCTAGTGATGGATGCAGTTCCAGACAAGGTCAGTATCTTCTTTGCAGGGCTCCCGCATTGCAGTGTCATTAGTTTGGTCTTTATCCCCCTCCTGGTGTAGATCGCCCCTCTTCCCCCACCCAGAGGGATGTCTGCTAGTAGCTGCATTGTCTGTCTGCCATAGTAACGTGGGGCAGGAACAGGGGATGTCTAGGAAGTGGTGCTGTCTGGGTGGATATATTCCCTATACATATAGGGGTATATGCAATTCACGGCGAATCGCGGCAAATTATCGCCGTTTTTAAATTCGACACAATTCGACAGGTGAATTCCGGCAGGTGGCTGCTGGAATTCACCATATTCAATGCAAAACGGATTCGACAGTCCCGCGGGCGAAAATCGGCCGATTTGGCGGATTTTGCCGCGATTTTAAAAAACGGGAAAAAAACGGAAAAAAAATTGGCGTGGGGTCCCCCCTCCAAAGCATAACCAGCCTCGGGCTCTTCGAGCTGGTCCTGGTTCTAAAAATGCGGGGAAAAATTGGGCAGGGATCCCCCGTATTTTTAAAACCAGCGCCGGGCTCTGCGCCTGGTGCTGGTGCCAAAAATACGGGGGACAAAAAGAGTAGGGGTCCCCCGTATTTTTAACACCAGCATCGGGCTCCACTAGCTGGACAGATAATGCCACAGCCGGGGGTCACTTTTATGCCGTGCCCTGCGGCCGTGGCATTAACTACCCAACTAGTCACCCCTGGCCGGGGTACCCTGGGCGAGTGGGGACCCCTTCAATCAAGGGGTCCCCCCCCCCAGCCACCCAAGGGCCAGGGGTGAAGCCCGAGGCTGTCCCCCCCCCCCCCCCCCCCATCCAATGGGCTGCGGATGGGGGGGGGGCTGATAGCCTTTTGTGATAATGAAAAGATATTGTTTTTTCCAGTAGTACTACAAGTCCCAGCAAGCCTCCCCCGCATGCTGGTACTTGGAGAACCACAAGTACCAGCATGCGGGAGAAAAACGGGCCCGCTGGTACCTGTAGTTCTACTGGAAAAAAAATACCCAAATAAAAACAGGACACAGACACCGTGACAAGTAAAAGTTTATTACACACTGCCGACACACACATACTTACCTATGTTGACACGCCGACTGCCATGGTCTCCGACGATCCGGGGTACCTGTGAAAAAATTATACTCGCCTTCCAGCGTCCAGAGATACATCCACGTCCAGAGGTAATCCTCGTACTTGTTAAAAAAACAAACCGAACACCCGTTCCATGCCGGACTGAAAGGGGTCCCATGCTTTCACATCAGACCCCTTTCTCCCGAATGCCGGGACATCACGTGACTCCTGTCACTGAAGTCCCTTCAGCCAATCAGGAAGCGCTACTACCGTGGCGCTCTCCTGATTGGCTGTGCACTGTCTGAGCTGTCAGACAGCGCATCGCAAAGCTCCGTCCATTACTTTCAATGGTGGGAACTTTGCGGGTAGCGGTGGGGTTAACCCGCGGTCAGCCGCTGACCGGCGGGTGACCTCACCGCTAGCCGCTAAGTTCCCACCTTTGAATATAATGGACGGAGCTGTGCGATGCGCTGTCTGCTCAAACGCGCAGAGCCAATCAGATGAGCGCAACGAAGTTGCGCTTCCTGATTGGCTTTAGAGACCTTTCTGTGACAGCTGTCACTCTGAGAGGTCTCTCTGCATTCGGGGAAAGGTGTCAGCATGGGACCCCTTTCAGTCCGCTGGATCGGGTATTTTCGTTTTGTTATTTTGCCAAGTACGTGGATTTATATCTGGACGTGGATTTACCTCTGGACGCTGGAAGGTGAGTATAATTTTTTTCACAGGTACCCCGGATCGTCGGAGACCGTGGCAGTCGGCGTGTCAACGTAGGTAAGTATGTGTGTGTCGGCAGTGTGTAATAAAGTTTTACTTGTCACGGTGTCTGTGTACTGTTTTTTTATTTGGGTATTTTTTTTTCAGTAGTACTACAGGTACCAGCGGGCCCGTTTTCCTCCCGCATGCTGGTACTTGTGGTTCTCCAAGTACCAGCTTGCGGGGGAGGCTTGCTGGGACTTGTAGTACTCCTGGAAAAAACAAAATTCGTTAAAAATTCTCAAGGCTATCAGCCTCCCATCCGCAGCCCTTGGATGGGGGGGACAGCCTCGGGCTTCACCCCTGGCCCTTGGGTGGCTGGGGGGGGGGGACCCCTTGATTGAAGGGGTCCCCACTCCCCCAGGGTACCCCGGCCAGGGGTGACTAGTTGGATATTTAATGCCACGGCCGCAGGGCATTGTATAAAAGTGACCCCCAGCTGTGGCATTATCTGTCCAGCTAGTGGAGCCCGATGCTGGTGTGAAAAATACGGGGGACCCCTGCTCGTTTTGTCCCCCGTATTTTTTGCACCAGCACCAGGCGCAGAGCCCGGTGCTGGTTTTAAAAATACGGGGGATCCGCTGTCAATTTTTCTCCCGGATTTTTAGAACCAGGACCAGCTCGAAGAGCCCGAGGTTGGTTATGCTTTGGAGGGGGGACCCCACGCCATTTTTTTCAGGGATTTTACCATTCCATCTATAAAAAAAAAAAAATATATATTATTTTTAAAAATATATAAATAATACTTGTGCCTCCAAAAAAGACAAACCAAGTACCTAATCCCTTCTAATATAAATAGATATGCTATTCCAAAAAAAAAAAACCCCAAAAAAAACATGTTTAATTTTTTTTTTATTGTTTTCACCCTCCAAAGTGTGGCGGATTGAAAATGACGAATTTGCTGTCTAAAAGCACTGCTGTCGAATTTCCAAACTTTAATTGAATATGCTTTTGTCGAATTGCAGCACTTGTATCATTGCAGAAAAGTCGAATTTGCAAAAATTCGAATTTCAAAAAGTCGAATTTTGAAAGTCCGTTTTTTGGTCGGAAAGCACTGAATTGCATTGACGAATTTTTTTTTTTTTTGGCGAAAATGACCCGAAATTCGACCGCAATTGCATATACCCCATAGGGAGGGAAAGGATGGTGGAATATATCTACCCTCCCTGGCTGTTGCCCACTAAGTGATGCAGGAGGGGTGGTTTTCTGCTGGGGTCTCTCACGGCCGCCTAGTGTTACCAGTGTTCTATCTATTTCCTCAGGTGCATTTCTTCAACAGCTTTTTCTATGACAAATTAAGAACAAAAGGATATGAAGGAGTGAAGCGGTGGACGAAAAATGTAAGTGAGACGCTCCGCTCCCTATATACTGTGTGGTCATTTATTGTACAAATGGTCTTATGTGCAGATCTTTATCTCCCCCTTCCTCCTGCATGGACCTTACTGCTCTGATCACCTTTCCTTATCTTCCTCTTCCCTCGTTCTGTGTCCTGCTACCGACTAACCCTGTTTTCTGCAGCTGGGTACACTGGTATTTCACAGTGATAACATTGGGGTGTAGAGTAGGATCTTGATCCAAGGCACCAACAGGGTAAAAGCTTTGACTGTTCCCAAGATGCTTAGCGTTGCCTCCTCTATAACCCCGCCTCCGTGCACAGGAGCTCAGTTTGCAAGTTGGTGCCTGCAGTGCTGGACACATAACAGGCAGGGCTGCTCCAGCAGCCCTGAAAAGAGCTTTTTAAAGTGAAGATAGAAGACTTCAAGGGCTGCAGCAGAGGCACTCTAGTGCTAAATGTCCTTCAGACATCTCCTGCTGCAGCTCCATCACCTCCCCCCGGCGGCGCTGTATACTCCCGCGCCCTGGTTGCCGAGTACTTACAGCGGAGATCTCCGGTTCGGCAGGTCAGGCACACACACCGCTGCTCTCCGGGATCGTGTGGCCGCACTAGGGAGGAGGTAAGAGGGTCCCCCAGGCGGGACTCACTGGAAATCGCGATCCGGCGCGGCCATTAGGAGGTGGGCCACGTGTGCTGGTGTGGACACTGTGTTGGTGCAGGGACCCCACTAGACCACCAGGGCAAGGGCACAGGTTGGTTTTACTAAAAACCGTTTTACTAAGGCCCACAGTACCCTGCGGTGAAGTCCAGCAAGGGGATAAGGCTCTGACCTGTAGCCCCTCCCCCAGCCGCCATTTAGAGTAAATGTTCCCGCCCTGGAGCTGCTTCTCTGTCTCCCTCACTCCCTGTCAGTGTTTGGGCGCCATTACACACAGCTGCGCTGATTCTGGGACTGCTGGGTGATGCCTCCTCTGTAAAGCCGCCTGCATCATCAGCGCTGTGCATTTACATTACACTTAGGTATTCTACGTATCTGCTGACAGTGTTCGTTAAGAAACTGTGCATTACTACAGGGATATTTAGTACACGTATCCTGAGATATACATCCAGTCTTTACTGTGCAGATATATATATATATATATATATATATATATATATATATAGTGCAAGAAAGAACCGTCACTCGTGGCTGATATCTATTTGTTGCGGTGCCTTCAGTAGAAATTTGATAGAACAAGTGGAAGGACTGCGGCACTCAGATTTAAAGATGAAAAAGATGCTAGTTTTGTTCTACCTGTACATGCCTGCCTTGAAAACGGTGCTAGGCACCGAAACGTCGGCACTACATGGCATTTTTGATGATGGCTTTGTCCTAATAAACTAGCATCTTTTTCATCTTTAAATCTGAGTGCCGCAGTCCTTCCACTTGTTCTATATATATATATATATATATATATATATATTTCTCTGACGTCCTAGTGGATGCTGGGAACTCCGTAAGGACCATGGGGAATAGCGGCTCCGCAGGAGACTGGGCACAAAAGTAAAAGCTTTAGGACTACCCGGTGTGCACTGGCTCCTCCCCCCATGACCCTCCAAGCCTCAGTTAGATTTTTGTGCCCAGCCGAGCTGGGTGCATTCTAGGAGGCTCTCCTGAGTTTCTTAGAAAAAGTTTAGTTTTAGGTTTTTTATTTTCAGTGAGACCTGCTGGCAACAGGCTCACTGCATCGAGGGACTAAGGGGAGAAGAAGCGAACCTGCCTGCTTGCAGCCAGCTTGGGCTTCTTAGGCTACTGGACACCATTAGCTCCAGAGGGACCGAACACAGGCCCAGCCTCGGAGTCCGGTCCCAGAGCCGCGCCGCCGGCCCCCTTACAGAGCCAGAAGCAAGAAGAGGTCCGGAAAAATCGGCGGCAGAAGACATCAGTCTTCAACAAGGTAGCGCACAGCACTGCAGCTGTGCGCCATTGCTCCTCAGGCACACTTCACACTCCGGTCACTGAGGGTGCAGGGCGCTAGGGGGGGGCGCCCTGAGCAGCAATGTAAACACCTTGGCTGGCGAAAATACACCACATATAACCCCCAGGGCTATATGGATGTATTTCAACCCCTGCCAGAATACAGCAAAAAGCGGGAGAAAATGCCGCCGAGAAGGGGGCGGAGCCTATCTCCTCAGCACACGGGCGCCATTTTCCATCACAGCTCCGCTGGAAGGACGTCTCCCTGACTCTCCCCTGCAGTCCTGCACTACAGAAAAGGGTAAAAAAAGAGAGGGGGGGCACTAATTTGGCGCAGTTTTGATAATAACAGCAGCTATAAAGGGAAAAGCACGTTATATAGTGGTATTCCTGTCTATATATAGCGCTCTGGTGTGTGCTGGCATACTCTCCCTCTGTCTCCCCAAAGGGCTAGTGGGGTCCTGTCCTCTATTAGAGCATTCCCTGTGTGTGTGCTGTGTGTCGGTACGTTTGTGTCGACATGTATGAGGAGGAAACTGATGTGGAGGCGGAGCAATTGCCTGTAATGGTGATGTCACCCACTAGGGGGTCGACACCTGAGTGGATGGGCTTATGGAAGGACTTACGTGACAGTGTCAGCTCTTTACAAAAGACAGTTGATGTCAGCTTGGGCCTGTCGGGGCGTCTCAAAGGCCATCAGGGGCTCTAAAACGCCCGTTACCTCAGATGGCAGATACAGATGCCGACACGGATACTGACTCCAGTGTCGACGGTGAAGAGACGAATGTGACTTCCAGTAGGGCCACACGTTACATGATTGAGGCAATGAAAGATGTTTTACACATTTCTGAGATTACAAGTACCACTAAAAAGGGTATTATGTTTGGTGAGAAAAAACTACCCGTAGTTTTTCCTGAATCTGATGAATTAAATGAAGTGTGTGATGAAGCGTGGGTTTCCCCCGATAAAAAACTGATAATTCCTAAAAAGTTTTCTGACGTCCTAGTGGATGCTGGGAACTCCGTAAGGACCATGGGGAATAGCGGCTCCGCAGGAGACTGGGCACAAAAGTAAAGCTTTAGGACTACCTGGTGTGCACTGGCTCCTCCCCCTATGACCCTCCTCCAAGCCTCAGTTAGATTTTTGTGCCCGGCCGAGAAGGGTGCACACTAGGGGCTCTCCTGAGCTTCTTAGTGAAAGTTTAGTTTTAGGTTTTTTATTTTCAGTGAGACCTGCTGGCAACAGGCTCACTGCATCGAGGAACTAAGGGGAGAAGAAGCGAACCTGCCTGCTTGCAGCCTGCTTGGGCTTCTTGGCTACTAGACACCATTAGCTCCAGAGGGACCAACCACAGGCCCAGCCTCGGAGTCCGGTCCCAGAGCCGCGCCGCCGGCCCCCTTACAGAGCCAGAAGCAAGAAGAGGTCCGGAAAATCGGCGGCAGAAGACATCAGTCTTCACCAAGGTAGCGCACAGCACTGCAGCTGTGCGCCATTGCTCCTCATACACACCTCACACTGCAGTCACTGAGGGTGCAGGGCGCTGGGGGGGGGGCGCCCTGAGCAGCAATAAAAACACCTTGGCTGGCAAACATACATCACATATAACCCCCAGGGCTATATGGATGTATTTTAACACCTGCCAGAATCCATAAAAATGCGGGAGAAAAGTCTGCGAAAAAGGGGCGGAGCCTATCTCCTCAGCACACTGGCGCCATTTTCTCTCACAGCTCCGTTGGAGAGAAGCTCCCTGGCTCTCCCCTGCAGTTACTACACTACAGAAAGGGGTTAAAAAAGAGAGGGGGGCACTAATTAGGCGCAGTATTAATAAAACAGCAGCTATAAGGGGAAAAACACTTGTATAAGGTTATCCCTGTATATATATAGCGCTCTGGTGTGTGCTGGCATACTCTCCCTCTGTCTCCCCAAAGGGCTAGTGGGGTCCTGTCCTCTATCAGAGCATTCCCTGTGTGTGTGTGCTGTGTGTCGGTACGATTGTGTCGACATGTATGAGGAGGAAAATGGTGTGGAGGCGGAGCAATTGCCTGTAATGGAGATGTCACCCCCTAGGGAGTCGACACCTGAGTGGCTGAGCTTATGGAAGGAATTACGTGACCGTGTCAGCTCTTTACAAAAGATTGATGACATGAGACAGCCGGCTACTCAGCCTGTGCCTGTCCAGGTGTCTCAAAAGCCATCAGGGGCTCTAAAACGCCCGTTACCTCAGATGGCAGATACAAACGCCGACACGGATACTGACTCCAGTGTCGACGATTAAGAGACGAATGTGACTTCCAGTAGGGCCACACGTTACATGATTGAGGCTATGGAACATGTTTTACATATTTCTGATAATACCAGTACCACTAAAAAGGGTATTATGTTGGGTGAGAAAAAACTGCCTGTAGTTTTTCCTGTATCCGAGGAATTAAATGAAGTGTGTGATGATGCGTGGGTTTCCCCCGATAAAAACTGTTAATTCCTAAAAAGTTATTAGCATCATACCCCTTCCCGCCAGAGGATAGGGCACGTTGGGAAACACCCCCTAGGGTGGATAAAGCGCTCACACGCTTGTCTAAACAGGTGGCACTACCGTCCCCAGATACGGCCGCCCTTAAGGAACCTGCTGACAGAAAGCAGGAAAATATCCTAAAAATGTATATACACTCACACGGGTGTGATACTGCGACCAGCAATCGCCTCAGCCTGGATGTGCAGTGCTGGGGTGGCTTGGTCGGATTCCCTGACTGACAATATTGATACCCTAGATAGGGACAGTATATTACTGACTATAGAGCATTTAAAAGATGCATTTCTATATATGCGTGATGCACAGAGGGATATTTGCCGACTGGCATCAAGAGTAAGTGCGCTGTCCATTTCTGCCAGAAGAGGGTTATGGACGCGGCAGTGGTCAGGTGATGCTGATTCCAAAAGGCATATGGAAGTATCGCCTTATAAAAGGGAGGAGTTATTTGGGGTAAGTCTAACAGACCTGGTGGCCACGGCAACGGCTGGGAAATCCACATTTTTACCCCAGGTAGCCTCTCAACATAAGAAGACGCCGTATTATCAGGCGCAGTCCTTTAGGCCCCATAAGGGCAAGCGGGCAAAAGACTCCTCATTTCTGCCCCGTGGCAGAGGGAGAGGAAAAAGGCTGCAGCCGAAGCCATTCACAAGCTGTATTCCCAGCAGGTGATAATCAAGGTACCCCTCCTACAACAGGGAAAGGGGTATTATTCCACGCTGTTTGTGGTACCGAAGCCGGACGGCTCGGTGAGACTTATTTTAAATCTGAAATCCTTGAACACTTACATACAAAGGTTCAAATTCAAGATGGAGTCACTCAGAGCGGTGATTGCGAACCTGGAAGAAGGGGATTATATGGTGTCTCTGGACATCAAGGATGCTTATCTCCATGTCCCAATTTACCCTTCTCACCAAGGGTACCTCAGGTTTGTGGTACGGAACTGTCACTATCAGTTTCAGACGCTGCCGTTTGGTTTGTCCACGGCACCCCGGGTCTTTACCAAAGTAATGGCCGAAATGATGATACTCCTTCGAAGGAAGGGAGTTTTAGTTATCCCTTACTTGGACGATCTCCTGATAAGGGCAAGATCCAGGGAACAGTTGGTAGTCGGGGTAGCACTATCTCAAGTAGTGTTGCGGCAGCACGGTTGGATTCTCAATATTCCAAAATCGCAGCTGATCCCGACGACACGTCTTCTATTCCTAGGGATGATCCTGGACACAGTCCAGAAAAAGGTGTTTCTCCCGGAGGAGAAAGCCAGGGAGTTATCCGAACTAGTCAGAAACCTCCTAAAACCAGGCCAAGTGTCAGTGCACAAGGGTCCTGGGAAAAATGGTGGCTTCCTACGAAGCAATTCCATTCGGCAGATTCCACGCAAGAACTTTCCAGTGGGACCTGCTGGACAAATGGTCCGGATCGCATCTTCAGATGCATCAGCGGATAACCCTGTCACCAAAGACAAGGGTGTCTCTCCTGTGGTGGTTGCAGAGTGCTCATCTTCTAGAGGGCCGCAGATTCGGCATTCAGGACTGGGTCCTGGTGACCACGGATGCCAGCCTGCGAGGCTGGGGAGCAGTCACACAGGGAAGAAATTTCCAGGGCTTGTGGTCAAGCCTGGAGACATCACTTCACAAATATTTTGGAGCTAAGGGCCATTTACAATGCCCTAAGCCAAGCAAGACCTCTGCTTCAAGGTCAGCCGGTGCTGATCCAGTCGGACAACATCACGGCAGTCGCCCACGTTAAACAGACAGGGCGGCACAAGAAGCAGGAGGGCAATGGCAGAAGCTGCAAGGATTTTTCGCTGGGCGGAAAATCATGTGATAGCATTGTCAGCAGTGTTCATTCCGGGAGTGGACAACTGGGAAGCAGACTTCCTCAGCAGGCACGTCCTCCACCCGGGAGAGTGGGGACTTCACCCAGAAGTCTTCCACATGATTGTAAACCGTTGGGAAAAACCAAAGGTGGACATGATGGCGTCCCGCCTAAACAAAAAATTGGACAGGTATTGCGCCAGGTCAAGGGACCCTCAGGCAATAGCTGTGGACGCTCTGGTAACACCGTGGGTGTACCAGTCAGTGTATGTGTTCCCTCCTCTTCCTCTCATACCAAAAGTACTGAGAATTATAAGACGGAGGGGAGTAAGAACTATACTTGTGGCTCCGGATTGGCCAAGAAGGACTTGGTACCCGGAACTTCAAGAGATGCTCACGGAGGACCCGTGGCCTCTACCTCTAAGAAGGGACCTGCTCCAGCAAGGACCCTGTCTATTCCAAGACTTACCGCGGCTGCGTTTGACGGCAGGGCGGTTGAACGCCGGATCCTGAAGGAAAAAGGCATTCCGGATGAAGTCATCCCTACCCTGATCAAGCCAGGAAGGATGTAACCGCAAAGCATTATCACCGCATTTGGCGAAAATATGTTGCGTGGTGCGAGGCCAGTAAGGCCCCGATGGAGGAATTTCAACTAGGTCGATTCCTGCATTTCCTGTAAACAGGAGTGTCTATGGGCCTAAAATTGGGGTCCATTAAGGTTCAAATTTCGGCCCTGTCAATTTTCTTCCAGGAAGAACTAGCTTCAGTTCCTGAAGTTCAGACGTTTGTAAAAGGGGTACTGCATATACAGCCTCCTTTTGTGCCTCCAGTGGCACCTTGGGATCTCAATGTAGTTTTGGGGTTCCTAAAGTCACATTGGTTTGAACCACTTGAATCTGTGGAGTTAAAATATCTCACATGGAAAGTGGTCATGTTGTTGGCCCTGGCCTCGGCCAGGCGCGTGTCAGAATTGGCGGGCTTTATCCTGTAAAAGCCCGTATCTAATCTTCCATTCAGACAGGGCGGAATTGAGGACTCGTCCTCATTTTCTCTCTAAGGTGGTTTCAGTGTTTCATCTGAACCAACCTATTGTGGTACCTGCAGCTACTAGGGACTTGGAGGACTCCAAGTTGTTGGACGTAGTCCGGGCCTTGAAAATATGTTTCCAGGACGGCTGGAGTCAGAAAATCTGACTCGCTGTTTATCCTGTATGCACCCAACAAGCTGGGTGCTCCTGCTTCTAAGCAGACTATTGCTCGTTGGATTTGTAATACAATTCAGCTTGCACATTCTGTGGCAGGCCTGCCACAGCCAAAATCTGTAAAAGCCCATTCCACAAGGAAGGTGGGCTCATCTTGGGCGGCTGCCCGAGGGGTCTCGGCTTTACAACTTTGCCGAGCAGCTACTTGGTCAGGGGAAAACACGTTTGCTAAATTCTACAAATTTGATACCCTGGCTGAGGAGGACCTGGAGTTCTCTCATTCGGTGCTGCAGAGTCATCCGCACTCTCCCGCCCGTTTGGGAGCTTTGGTATAATCCCCATGGTCCTTACGGAGTTCCCAGCATCCACTAGGACGTCAGAGAAAATAAGAATTTACTTACCGATAATTCTATTTCTCGTAGTCCGTAGTGGATGCTGGGCGCCCATCCCAAGTGCGGATTGTCTGCAATACTTGTACATAGTTATTGTTAACTAAATCGGGTTATTGTTGTGAGCCATCTATCCAGAGGCTCCTCTGTTATCATGCTGTTAACTGGGTTCAGATCACAAGTTGTACGGTGTGATTGGTGTGGCTGGTATGAGTCTTACCCGGGATTCATAAATCCTTCCTTATTGTGTACGCTCGTCCGGGCACAGTATCCTAACTGAGGCTTGGAGGAGGGTCATAGGGGGAGGAGCCAGTGCACAACAGGTAGTCCTAAAGCTTTACTTTTGTGCCCAGTCTCCTGCGGAGCCGCTATTTCCCATGGTCCTTACGGAGTGCCCAGCATCCACTACGGACTACGAGAAATAGAATTATCGGTAAGTAAATTCTTATTATTGGCATCATACCCTTTCCCGCCAGAGGATAGGGCACGTTGGGAAACACCCCCTAGGGTGGATAAAGCGCTCACACGCTTGTCAAACAGGTGGCACTACCGTCTCCGGATATGGCCGCCCTTAAGGAACCTGCTGACAGAAAGCAGGAGAATATCCTAAAATGTATATACACACATACTGGTGTTATACTGCGACCAGCAATCGCCTCAGCCTGGATGTGCAGTGCTGGGGTGGCTTGGTCGGATTCCCTGACTGAAAATATTGATACTTTGGATAGGGACAGTATATTACTGACTATATTGCATTTAAAAGATGCATTTTTATATATGCGTGATGCACAGAGGGATATTTGCCGACTGGCATCAAGAGTAAGTGCGCTGTCCATTTCTGCCTGAAGAGGGTTATAGACAAGACAGTGGTCAGGTGATGCTGATTCCAAAAGGCATATGGAAGTATCGCCTTATAAAAGGGAGGAGTTATTTGGGGTAGGTCTAACAGACCTGGTGGCCACGGCAACGGCTGGGAAATCCACATTTTTACCCCAGGTAGCCTCTCAACATAAGAAGACGCCGTATTATCAGGCGCAGTCCTTTCGGCCCCATAAGGGCAAGCGGGCAAAAGGCTCCTCTTTTCTGCCCCGTGGCAGAGGAAGAGGAAAAAGGCTGCAGCAGACAGCCAGTTCCCAGGAACAGAAGCCCTCTCCCGTTTCTGCCAAGTCCTCAGCATGACGCTGGGGCTTTACAAGCGGACTCGGGCACGGTGGGGGCCCGTCTCAAGAATTTCAGAGCGCAGTGGGCTCACTCACAAGTGGACCCCTGGATCCTTCAGGTGGTATCTCAGGGGTACAAATTGGAATTCGAGACGTCTCCCCCTCGCCGTTTCCTAAAGTCTGCTTTACCGACGTCTCCCTCCGACAGGGAGGCGGTATTGGAAGCCATTCACAAGCTGTATTCTCAGCAGGTGATAATCAAGGTACCCCTCCTGCAACAGGGAAAGGGGTATTATTCCACGCTGTTGGTATACCGAAGCCGGACGGCTCGGTGAGACCTATTTTAAATCTAAAATCTTTGAACACTTACATACTTAGGTTCAAATTCAAGATGGAGTCACTCAGAGCAGTGATCGCGAACCTGGAAGAAGGGGATTATATGGTGTCTCTGGTCATCAAGGATGCTTACCTCCATGTCCCAATTTACCCTTCTCATCAAGGGTACCTCAGGTTTGTGGTACAGAACTGCCACTGTCAGTTTCAGACGCTGCCGTTTGGATTGTCCACGGCACCCCGGGTCTTTACCAAAGTAATGGCCAAAATGATGATACTCCTCCAAAGGAAAGGAGTTTTAAATTATCCCTTACTTGGACGATCTCCTGATAAGGGCGAGATCCAGGGAACAGTTGGTAGTCGGGTTAGCACTATCGCAAGTAGTGCTGCGGCAGCACGGTTGGATTCTCAATATCCCAAAATCGCAGCTGATCCCGACGACACGTCTTCTATTCCTAGGGATGATCCTGGACACAGTCCAGAAAAAGGTGTTTCTCCCGGAGGAGAAAGCCGGGGAGTTATCCGAGCTAGTCAGAAACCTCCTAAAACCAGGCCAAGTCTCAGTGCATCAATGCACAAGGGTCCTGGGAAAAATGGTGGCTTCCTACGAAGCAATCCCATTTGGCAGATTCCACGCAAGAACATTCAAGTGGGACCTGCGGGACAAATGGTCCGGATCGCATCTTCAGATGCATCAGCGGATAACCCTGTCTTCAAGGACAAGGGTGTCTCTCCTGTGGTGGTTGCAGAGTGCTCATCTTCTAGAGGGCCGCAGATTCGGCATTCAGGACGGGGTCCTGGTGACCACGGATTCCAGCCTGCGAGGCTGGGGAGCAGTCACACAGGGAAGAAATTTCCAGGGCTTGGGGTCAAGCCTGGAGACATCACTTCACATAAATATTCTGGAGTTAAGGGCCATTTACAATGCTCTAAGCCAAGCAAGACCTCTGCTTCAAGGTCAGCCGGTGCTGATCCACTCGGACAACATCACGGCAGTCGCCCACGTAAACAGACAGGGCGGCACAAGAAGCAGGAGGGCAATGGCAGAAGCTGCAAGGATTCTTCGCTGGGCGGAAAATCATGTAATAGCACTGTCAGCAGTGTTCATTCCGGGAGTGGACACGACCTCCACCCGGGAGAGTGGGGACTTCATCCCGAAGTCTTCCACATGATTGTGAACCGTTGGGAAAAACCAAAGGTGGACATGATGGCGTCCCGCCTCAACAAAAAACTGGACAGGTATTACGCCAGGTCAAGGGACCCTTAGGCAATAGCTGTGGACGCTCTGGTAACACCGTGGGTGTACCAGTCGGTGTATGTGTTCCCTCCTCTGCCTCTCATACCCAAGGTACTGAGAATTATAAGACGGAGAGGAGTAAGAACTATACTCGTGGCTCCGGATTGGCCAAGAAGGACTTGGTACCCGGAACTTCAAGAGATGCTCACAGAGGACCCGTGGCCTCTGCCTCTAAGAAGGGACCTGCTCCAGCAAGGACCCTGTCTGTTTCAAGACTTACCGCGGCTGCGTTTGACGGCATGGCGGTTGAACGCCGGATCCTAAAGGAAAAAGGCATTCCGGAGGAAGTCATCCCTACCCTGATCAAAGCCAGGAAGGATGTGACCGCAAAACATTATCACCGCATTTGGCGAAAATATGTTGCGTGGTGCGAGGCCAGGAAGGCCCCAACGGAGGAATTTCAACTGGGTCGATTCCTGCATTTCCTGCAAACAGGAGTGTCTATGGGCCTCAAATTGGGGTCCATTAAGGTTCAAATTTCGGCCCTGTAGATTTTCTTCCAGAAAGAACTGGCTTCAGTTCCTGAAGTCCAGACGTTTTCAAGGGAGTGCTGCATATACAGCCTCCTTTTGTGCCTCCAGTGGCACCTTGGGATCTCAATGTAGTTTTGGGGTTCCTCAAATCACATTGGTTTGAACCACTTAAATCTGTGGATTTAAAATATCTCACATGGAAAGTGGCCATGCTGTTGGCCCTGGCTTCGGCCAGGCGCGTGTCAGAATTGGCGGCTTTATCTTGCAAAAGCCCCTATCTGATTTTCCATTCGGACAGGGCGGAATTGAGGACTCGTCCTCAGTTTCTCCCTAAGGTGGTGTCAGCGTTTCACCTGAACCAACCTATTGTGGTGCCTGCGGCTACTAGGGACTTGGAGGACTCCAAGTTGCTAGATGTTGTCAGGGCCCTGAAAATATCCTGTATGCACCCAACAAGCTGGGTGCTCCTGCTTCTAAGCAGACTATTGCTCGTTGGATTTGTAGTACAATTCAGCTTGCACATTCTGTGGCAGGCCTGCCACAGCCAAAATCAGTAAATGCCCATTCCACAAGGAAGGTGGGCTCATCTTGGGCGGCTGCCCGAGGGGTCTCGGCTTTACAACTTTGCCGAGCAGCTACTTGGTCAGGGGCAAACACGTTTGCAAAATTCTACAAATTTGATACCCTGGCTGAGGAGGACCTGGAGTTCTCTCATTCAGTGCTGCAGAGTCATCCGCACTCTCCCGCCCGTTTGGGAGCTTTGGTATAATCCCCATGGTCCTTACGGAGTTCCCAGCATCCACTAGGACGTCAGAGAAAATAAGAATTTACTTACCGATAATTCTATTTCTCGTAGTCCGTAGTGGATGCTGGGCGCCCATCCCAAGTGCGGATTGTCTGCAATACTTGTACATAGTTATTGTTAACTAAATCGGGTTATTGTTATTGTGAGCCATCTTCCTAGAGAATTATCGGTAAGTAAATTCTTATTATATATATATATATATATCACCATATATTGCCGGCACTCCACTAAAACGGCAGCTTGCTCCGGTGCCACATCAGAAATAATGCAAGTTCCAAACAAGAAGGCACTCTGGAGACATCAATTGTAGCAAAAATAGCAAAAGTGTATTAATATATATTTCTCTGACATCCTAGTGGATGCTGGGGACTCCGTAAGGACCATGGGGAATAGACGGCTCCGCAGGAGACTGGGCACATCTAAAGAAAGATTTAGGACTATCTGGTGTGCACTGCCTCCTCCCCCTATGACCCTCCTCCAAGCCTCAGTTAGATTTCTGTGCCCGGCTGAGCTGGATGCACACTAGGGGCTCTCCTGAGCTCCTAGAAGAAAGTATATTTTAGGTTTTTTATTTTCAGTGAGACCTGCTGGCAACAGGCTCACTGCAACGAGGGACTAAGGGGAGAAGAAGCGAACCTACCTAAGTGGTGGTAGCTTGGGCTTCTTAGGCTACTGGACACCATTAGCTCCAGAGGGATCGAACACAGGACCCGACCTCGTCGTCCGTTCCCGGAGCCGCGCCGCCGTCCCCCTTACAGAGCCAGAAACAAGAAGGTGGTCCGGAAAATCGGCGGCTGAAGACTTCTGTCTTCTCCAAGGTAGCGCACAGCACTGCAGCTGTGCGCCATTGCTCCTCATGCACACCACACACTGCGGTCACTGATGGGTGCAGGGCGCTGGGGGGGGGGGCGCCCTGAGCAGCAATAATAACACCTTGGCTGGCAAAACTAACACCATATATAGCCCCAGAGGCTATATAGGTGTATATTAACCCCTGCCAGAAACGATAAAATAGCGGGAGAAAGCCCGCCGAAAAAGGGGCGGAGCCAACTCCCTCAGCACACTGGCGCCATTATTCCCTCACAGCTCCGCTGGAGGGATCGCTCCCTGGCTCTCCCCTGCAGTCCTGCACTACAGAAAGGGTAAAAAAGAGAGGGGGGGCTCAATTTAGGCGCAGTATATATATATTATAGGCAGCTATAGGGGAAAACACTCTGTATAGTGATATCCCTGTGTTATATAGCGCCCTGGTGTGTGCTGGCATACTCTCCCTCTGTCTCCCCAAAGGGCTTTGTGGGGTCCTGTCCTCTGTAAGAGCATTCCCTGTGTGTCTGCTGTGTGTCGGTACTGCTGTGTCGACATGTATGATGAGGATAATGATGTGGAGGCGGAGCAAATGCCTGTGAATGTGATGTCACCCCCTGCGGGGTCGACACCAGTGTGGATGGACTTATGGAAGGAATTACGTGACAGTGTCAGCTCCTTACATAAAAGGTTTGACGACATAGGACAGCCGGCTACTCAGCTTGTGCCTGTCCAAGCGTCTCAAATGTCATCAGGGGCTATAAAACGCCCGCTACCTCAGATGACAGATACAGATGTCGACACGGATACCGGCTCCAGTGTCGACGATGATGAGACGAGTGTACCCTCCAATAGATCCACCCGTTATATGATTGAGGCTATGAAAAATGTATTACACATTTCTGATGATACCCCAGGTACCACAAAAAAGGGTATTATGTTTGGTGAGAAAAAACTACCAGTAGTTTTTCCTGCATCTGACGAATTAAATGAGGTGTGTGAGGAAGCGTGGACTTCCCCAGATAAGAAATTGATCATTTCTAAACGGTTAATGGCTGCGTACCCTTTCCCGCCAGAGGATAGGTCACGCTGGGAAACACCCCCTAGGGTAGATAAAGCGCTGACACGCTTATCAAAGAAGGTGGCACTACCGTCTCCGGATACGGCCGCCCTAAAAGAACCTGCTGATAGAAAGCTGGAAAGTACCCTAAAAGCTATATACACACACACTGGCATTATATTGAGACCCGCTATTGCATCAGCTTGGATGTGCAGTGCTGCTGCTGCGTGGTCAGACTCCCTGTCGGAAAACATTGATACCATGGATAGGGACAATATTTTGCTAACGATTGACCATATAAAAGACGCGGTCTTATACATGCGTGATGCACAGAGGGATATTTGCCGGCTGGCATCAAAAATAAGCGATATGTCCATTGCCGCCAGACGGGGGTTATGGACTAGGCAATGGTCAGGTGATGCCGACTCCAAGCGGCACATGGAAGTTTTACCCTATAAAGGGGTGGAACTTTTTGGGGAAGGTCTTTCAGACCTCGTTTCCACAGCTACTGCTGGGAAATCGACTTTTTTTGCCACAGGCTACCCCACAGCAAAAGAAAGCACCGTATTATCAGGTACAGTCCTTTCGGCCCCAGAAAAATAAGCGGGCTAGAGGCTCATCCTTTCTGCCGAGGGGCAGAGGAAGGGGGAAAAAGCTGCAGCACACAGCTAGTTCCCAGGAGCAGAAGTCCTCCCCTGCGTCCGGTAAGTCCACAGCATGACGCTGGGGCTACTCAGGCGGAATCGGGAACGGTGGGGGCACGTCTCAGGTTTTTCAGCACACAGTGGGCTCTCACAAGTGGATCCCTGGGTCCTTCAAATAGTATCTCAGGGGTACAGGCTGGAATTAGAGACGTCTCCCCCCCCGCCGTTTCCTAAAATCTGCCTTGCCGGCAACTCCCTCTGCCAGGGAGGCAGTGTTGGTGGCTATTCAAAAACTGTATTCACAGAAAGTGATCGTCAAGGTACCCCTCCTTCAGCAAGGAAAGGGTTACTACTCCACAATGTTTGTGGTACCGAAACCGGACGGTTCGGTGAGACCCATCTTAAATTTAAAAGCCTTGAACACTTATATCAAAAGGTTCAAGTTCAAGATGGAATCGCTCAGGGCGGTTATTGTGAGCCTGGAGGAGGGGGATTACATGGTATCCCTGGACATCAAGGATGCGTACCTGCATGTCCCCATTTACCCTCCGCACCAGGAGTACCTCAGATTTGTGGTACAGGACTGTCACTATCAGTTCCAGACGCTGCCGTTTGGGTTATCCACTGCACCGAGGGTCTTTACCAAGGTAATGGCCGAAATGATGATACTCTCTCGCAAGAAGGGAGTTTTAATTATCCCGTACTTGGACGATCTCCTGATAAAGGCGAGGTCCAAAGAACAGTTGATAGTGGGGGTGGCACTTTCTCAGGAAGTGCTACAACAGCACGGCTGGATTCTAAACATTCCAAAGTCACAGCTGGTCCCGACGACACGTCTTCTGTTCCTGGGAATGATTCTGGACACAGACCAGAAAAGAGTGTTTCTTCCACTGGAAAAAGCCGAGGAATTGTCATCTCTGGTCAGAGACATCCTAAAACCAGGAAAAGTGTCGGTACATCAATGCACACGAGTCCTGGGAAAAATGGTAGCTTCGTACGAAGCAATTCCATTCGGAAGGTTCCACGCAAGGACGTTCCAGTGGGACCTGTTGGACAAATGGTCCGGGTCCCATCTCCAGATGCAACAGCGGATAACCCTATCGGCCAGAACCAGGGTGTCGCTGCTGTGCTGGCTGCAGAGGGCTCATCTACTAGAGGGCCGCAGATTCGGAATACAGGACTGGGTCCTGGTGACCACGGATGCCAGCCTTCGGGGCAGTCACAAAGGGAAGAAATTTCCAAGGACTGTGGTCAAATCAGGAGATTTCTCTTCACATAAATATCCTGGAGCTAAGGGCAATTTACAATGCCCTAAGCCAGACAAGACCCCTGCTTCAAAACCAGCCGGTACTGATCCAGTCAGACAACATCACGGCGGTCGCCCATGTAAACAGACAGGGCGGCACGAGAAGCAGGATGGCGATGGCAGAAGCCACAAGGATTCTCAGATGGGCAGAGAATCATGTGTTAGCACTGACGGCAGTGTTCATTCCGGGAGTGGACAACTGGGAAGCAGACTTCCTCAGCAGGCACGACCTCCACCCGGGAGAATGGGGACTTCATCCAGAAGTCTTCCAAATGCTGGTCAACCGGTGGGAAAAACCACAGGTAGACATGATGGCGTCCCGCCTCAACAAGAAGTTGAAAAGATATTGCGCCCGGTCAAGAGACCCTCAGGCGATAGCGGTGGACGCTCTAGTGACACCATGGGTGTACCAGTCGGTTTATGTGTTTCCTCCTCTACCTCTCATACCTAGGGTACTGAGAATAATAAGAAGGCGAGGAGTGAAAACCATACTCGTGGTTCCGGATTGGCCAAGAAGAGCTTGGTACCCGGAACTTCAAGAGATGCTTACAGAGGACCCTTGGCCTCTGCCGCTCAGACAAGACCTGCTGCAGCAGGGACCCTGTCTGTTCCAAGACTTACCGCGGCTGCGTTTGACGGCATGGCGGTTGAACACCGGATCCTGAAGGAAAAGGGTATTCCGGAGGAAGTCATCCCTACCCTGATCAAAGCCAGGAAGGATGTCACCGCAAGACATTATCACCGCATTTGGCGAAAATATGTTGCTTGGTGTGAGGCCATGAAGGCCCCGACGGAGGAATTTCAACTGGGTCGATTCCTGCAAGCAGGGGTGACGTTGGGCCTCAAATTGGGGTCCATAAAGGTCCAGATTTCGGCTCTGTCGATTTTCTTCCAAAAAGAACTGGCTTCACTGCCCGAAGTTCAGACTTTTGTCAAAGGAGTACTGCATATTCAGCCTCCTTTTGTGCCCCCAGTGGCACTTTGGGATCTCAATGTGGTTTTGGCATTCCTGAAATCACATTGGTTCGAACCACTTAAGACTGTGGATTTAAAATATCTCACGTGGAAAGTGGTCATGCTGTTGGCCTTGGCGTCGTCCAGGCGGGTTTCAGAATTGGCGGCTTTGTCTTGTAAAAGCCCTTATCTGATTTTCCATATGGATAGGGCAGAATTGAGGACTCGTCCTCAGTTTCTCCCAAAGGTGGTCTCAGCTTTTCACTTGAACCAACCTATTGTGGTGCCTGCGGCTACTAGGGACTTGGAGGATTCCAAGTTGCTGGACGTAGTCAGGGCCCTAAAAATGTATATTTCCAGGACGGCTGGAGTCAGAAAGACTGACTCGCTGTTTATCCTGTATGCACCCACCAAGCTGGGTGCTCCTGCTTCTAAGCAGTCTATTGCGCGCTGGATTTGTAGCACTATTCAGCTGGCGCATTCTGCGGTAGGCTTACCGCAGCCTAAATCTGTAAAAGCCCATTCCACACGGAAGGTGGGCTCATCTTGGGCGGCTGCCCGAGGGGTCTCGGCTTTACAACTTTGCCGAGCAGCTACTTGGTCGGGGGCAAACACGTTTGCAAAATTCTACAAATTTGATACCCTGGCTGAGGAGGACCTGGAATTCTCTCATTCGGTGCTGCAGAGTCATCCGCACTCTCCCGCCCGTTTGGGAGCTTTGGTATAATCCCCATGGTCCTTACGGAGTCCCCAGCATCCACTAGGACGTCAGAGAAAATAAGAATTTACTCACCGGTAATTCTATTTCTCGTAGTCCGTAGTGGATGCTGGGCGCCCATCCCAGGTGCGGATTGTCTGCAATACCTGTACATAGTTATTGTTACAAAAATCGGGTTTTGTTGTGAGCCATCTCTTCAGAGGCTCCATTTGTTATCATACTGTTAACCGGGGTTCCTATCACGTGTTATATGGTGTGGCTGGTATGAGTCTTACCCGGGATTCAAAAATCCTTCCTTATTGTGTCAGCTCTTCCGGGCACAGTTCCTAACTGAGGCTTGGAGGAGGGTCATAGGGGGAGGAGCCAGTGCACACCAGATAGTCCTAAATCTTTCTTTAGATGTGCCCAGTCTCCTGCGGAGCCGTCTATTCCCCATGGTCCTTACGGAGTCCCCAGCATCCACTACGGACTACGAGAAATAGAATTACCGGTGAGTAAATTCTTCTTTATATATATATATATATATATATATATATATATATATATATATATATATATATATATATATATATATATATATATCTATATCTCTATCTCTACTTAGTATTGCTAGTCCAGTGCAGTTTTGTTTGTCATAGTTTCTGCATTGTACAATATGACTGTGTGTGTGCATATAGCTGCTGTGTGATTTCTACTCCGTGTATCTCACTCATACTGCTATCCCTATATTCTGTACCCTGAGGGGGGCTAAGTGCCTCAGGGTTATTTTCTCCTTCATCCACTAGGGGACACTGGAGAGCAGCTAAAGTGGGGATATAGTAGGCAGTAACTGGGAGCTGCCACTTTAAATTTTTAACAACGTGGCTAGCTCCTCCCCTACTATGTCCCCCCTCCAAGCCAGTCTTTATTTTGTGCCCAAGGGAGCTGGTCACTCTTGGGTTTTCTCTCTTGAAGAATTTTTTTTTTTTTTTTCCTTTTCTTTCTTTATTCAGAGCAGACTGGCAGCTTCTGCCTCTGCCAGTCTGCATCGCGGGAGCTGCCGGCAGGTCCCCATCTCAGCTGCGTGCGGCTTGGGCTAGATCCTCCGGGCTGTAGAGACGCTGGCTCTCTGGAGGGTACCGGACACCGCTGCTCGCGGCGCGCGTTGGGGTCTCTCCGTCAGCCACAAGAGCCGGCAGTGGTAAGTATATGCCCCGGCCGCTGTTAGCAGACGGGGGTTCCCTCACTGCGGACTCCATTGAGGCAGCGCCGATTTGTTTAAAATAGGCGCCATAACGCGGGGTCGGCGCTTACTCTCCCGGCTTGGACTCCCAGCGGCCCCGACGTTCTCAGTACGTGCCGGCGGCCATTTTACAAGCAGACACGCTGCGTCAGAGGGGAAGCTTCAACGGAGTCTATACATCCCAGGAGCTGTGAGCAGTTTAGTGCGGGGAACGCGTGAGGCGCCTAATTACGATAGAAAAGTGCCTGTTGCTGTACTATAGTGTGCAGGGCTTACAGGGTGGGTGTGACTACCTTTCCTTACTATCCCCCCTTTCTTCTTACATTTCCACTACTAACTGTGTGTGTGTCTGTGTGGAAGGTGCTGCTGACATGGCAGGTAAAGGGTCCAAAGCAGCACAGAGGGTTTTAACATGTCAGAAATGTGCTACAAAATTCACACGGGGACAATCAGAAAGTTCCCTGTTATGTAAGGATTGTGGGTCTGAGCCATCTGCTCAGCCCTCACCGCAGCCGCAGAACACCCCTGTTTGGACTACTCAGCTTACAGAGGTAATGTCGCTGTTGACCAAGGAACTGGAAGCTTCTCGTCAAGATAGAGAAGCTTCCAGGTTCCGACAACTTGTTCCTATTCCTGAACCTGAACCAGCATGGGCTCGGTCTCTGGCAAAATCAGTTGAGTTGCTCTCTTAAGGCAATGATCCCTACCCAGGCCCCGTCCTTAATTTCACCTCCCTAGGTTTCAAAGAAGAGGTTGTTCGCCTCGGTGTTACACGACTCTGACGATGAGATGCCTCTATCGGAGGAAGCGGTGGATGTATAGGACACTGATGACGATCAGGTGTATGAGGACTCTGAACCAGTGGCTCAGGGTATCGAAGTGCTTATTACAGCCATTCGCCCGGTGTTACAGGTGAAAGAGACGGAAATGGATACTTTTACGTCCTTCACTGTTCGGCACCAACCAAAGACTGACAGCGACCTTTCCAGTTTTGGAGGAACTGGATGCGCTCAGGACGGCAGCCTGGAAACATCCGGATGCAAAATTTCAGATAATAAAGAAAATTTTGTCTTCCTATCCTTTTCCCGTAGATAGCAGGAAGCGTTATGAGACCTCTCCAATTGTGGATCCTTCGGTGTCTCTTCTGCCCAAGAAGATGGTTCTGCCGGTTCCTGGAGCAACCTCGCTGAAGGTACCGTCAGATAGAAAGTTGGAGAACACCTTGAAGACTATTTACTCGGCGTTGGGGGTTTACATATCCCGGCGCAGGTAGGTTGTTGGGTCAACAAGGTGATGGAATCCTGGGCGGAACAATTGTCCTAAGGGTTTACGTGACGATTTGCTTTCGGATCAGCTGATACCGTTGGCAGAGCATATTAGCGAATCAGCCCTATATCTTTGTGAGGCTTCCAAGGACGTCTGTATCCTTGGAGCCAGAATTTCCGCTCTGGCTATTTCGGCCCGCAGAGCTCTCTGGCTACAACAGTGGCAGGCGGATACTGAATCCAAGAGGGCAGCAGAGGCGTTGCCCTTTACGGGAGAGGTCCTGTTCGGGAAACGTCTGGATGCCTGGATTTCTCAGTCCACTGGGGGTAAGTCGACTTATTTTCCCTCTGCTGCTACAGCTTCTCGAAGGACCTATACGGGTCCTTCCTTTCGGTCCTTTCGTGCCCCTTCCAGGTTTCGAGGCCAGGGGAGGAGCTTCCGTCACCCATGGCCATAGAGGTAGTGGCAGAAGTTCCACAGTCTCAACCCAGCCAGGGGGGAAGTCTTCCACTACTCCTACCGCATGACGGGCTTCCCTCCCACCTGGGGGATCCCAGGGCGGGAGCTCGTCTGTGGGATTTCAGGGAAGCTTGGGTACAATCCTGTCCAGATGCTTGGGTCAAGGATCTCATCACTTGCGGTTACAAACTCGATTTTCAAACCCAAACGCCTCAGCGTTTCTTCACCACGGGTTTGCCAGTTTCCGACGACAGGAGGGTCGCCTTGCAGGCGGCGGTCCAAAAACTTCTATCCGCAAGGGTGCTGATCCCTTTTCCCTCACATCAACGGAAACGGGGCTATTACCCAAGCCTGTTTCTCGTACCGAAGCCGGACGGCTCGGTCAGGCCAATTCTGAACTTTTAGGATCTCAATCCTTTTTTGAGGATATTCAAAATCAAGATGGAGTCCCTTATTGCCGGGTTTGAGCAAAATGAGTTTGACATCCTTGGACATCAAAGATGCATACTTACATGTTCCCATTTGGCCTCCTCATCAGGCTTTTCTCCGGTTTGCGATACAGAACACTCATTTCCAGTTCCAGGCCCTTCCGTTCGGTCTCTTCTGCTCCCAGAGTGTTCACAAAGGTCATGATGGCCCTACATCGGAAGCAGGGAGTGACAATTGTCCCCTATGTGGACGATCTGCTGCTGTAGGCGCACTCTGCAGACCTATTGCTTCAGAATATCTGGAATAACACAGGACCTTCTGATTCGGCACGGGTGGATCCTGCACATCCCGAAGTCTCAATTATGCCCCTCGCAACGGTTACTGTTCTTGGGGATGATTCTCGACATGGTCCGTCAGAAGGTTTTTCTTCCTCAGGACAAGATCCTCTCCCTTCAGACGTTGGTGAGGTTGGTCCTTCATCACCGTCTGGTATCTGTGTATTCGCCTTCTGGGGAAGATGGTAGCGATGTTCGAAGCCCTTCCATACAGACGGTTCCACTCTCGACCCTTCCAGCTGTGTCTCCTACATCAGTGGTCAGGGTCTCATCTATTTCTTCATCAGCAGGTGACACTATCTCCGAAAGCACGGTTGTCTCTCCTCTGGTGGCTCAGTTCGATTCATCTGTTGAAAGGAAAGCGGTTCGGCGTTTGGGATTGGACTCTACTCGCCACAGACGCAAGCCTGCGAGGCTGGGGCCCTGGAACATCAATTTCGGGGCGCTGGTCATCTCACGAATCTGCTCTCCCGATAAACATTCCCGCGTTACGGGCTGTGTACAACGCCCTACTTCAGGCACCTCACCTGCTTCGCGGTCGGGCAGTTAGAGTTCAGTCCGACAACGCCACGACGGTCAGTCAGGGCGGCACTCGCGGCGATGAGAGAGGTCACCAACATCCTCCTCTAGGCAGAGCAAAATGCTCTGGCGTTTTCGGCAATCTTCATTCCAGGGGTGGACAATTGGGAGGCCGATTGTCTCAGCCGCCAGGACATGCACCCGTGGGAGTGGTCACTCAATCCCCAGGTGTTTCGTCAGCTGGTCCGCCGGTGGGGAAGATCACAGATCGACCTCATGGCGTCCCGTCTGAACCATTAACTGCCTCTTTACTACTCTGGGACAAGGGAACCGGGCGCCAGCAACAGTGGATGCCCTCACGACTCCTTGGAACTTCCTGTTCGTTTATCTCTTTCCTCCACTCCCGTTGCTACCTCGGGTTCTGCAACGCATAAAGAGGGAGAACGCGCTGGTCCTCCTGGTGGTTTCAGATTGGCCGCGCAGGACCTGGTACTCCGCCCTCCACCTGTTATTAGTAGCGGATCCTTGGCCCCTGCCACTTCGGGACGATCTACTACAACAGGGTCCTTTTCTTTATCCAGACTTACGCAGGCTACGTTTGACGGCGTGGCTCTTGAGAAGGAAGGGGATTCCTCGTACGGTTATACCTACTATGCTCCGAGCGCGGAAGTCGGTCACATCGTCTCACTACTACCGCATTTGGAAGGCTTATGTGGCCTGGTGTGAACGACGAGAGTTTTCCCCTTCTGTTTTTCACTTAGCCCACCTTCTCAGTTTTCTGCAGGCGGGTTTCTCGGCAGGGCTACGACTGGGTTCACTAAAGGTTCAGGTCTCTGCTCTTTCGATTTTCTTCCAGAGGAAATTAGCCTTGCTGCCGGAAGTTCAGACCTTTTCAGGGGGTTCTCCGAATACAACTTCCCTTTCGTCTTCCAACGGCACCATGGGACCTCAACCTTGTCCTCTCTTTTCTGCAGTCTCCGTTATTTGAGCCTCTGGAGTCAGTGGAGATTAAATATCTCACCTGGAAGCTGGTCCTTCTCCTGGCTCTGGCTTCGGCCAGATGGGTGTCGGAACTTGGGGCTCTCTTGTCGACCTCTTTACCTGATATTTCATGAAGATAGGGCTGAGCTTCGTACTCGCATGTCGTTTCTCCCGAAGGTGGTGTCCAATTTTCACATCAATCAGCCACTTGTGGTTCCGACCCTTTCGGCGGATTCGCCAGATTCGAAATCTTTGGATGTTGTCGGGGCGCTCAGAATCTATGTGGATAGGACTTTGGCTATTTGGAAGTCTTGATTCCTTATTTGTTCTGTACGATGCTGCCCGTTGTGGATGGCCGGCTTCCAAGCAGACGCTGTCTCGATGGATTCGGCTGACCATCAGGCAAGCTTATATGGCTGCTTCTCGAGAGTTTCCGTCTTCTATTTCGGCGCACTCTACGCGTTCTGTGGGACCCTCGTGGACGGCCGCCCGCGGGGTCTCCATGACTACTTTATGTCGCGCTGCCACTTGGTTGGCCTGACATACATTTATCAAGTTTTACAGGTTTGACACTTTTGCGGCCTCTGCGTCAGTTTGGCCGGGCGGTTTTGCAGGACTCTCAGCGCTCTCCCTCCCGTTTTGGGCGCTCTGGGACGTCCCCATTGTAACTGCGCTCCAGTGTCCCCTGGTGGATGAAGGAGAAATCAGGATTTTGGTACTTACCGATAAATCCCTTTCTCGGATTCCACAGGGGACACTGGACGCCCACCCAGCGCTGTTTCCTCCTACTTCACTTCTCTGTTTGCTTGTCATTGGGTGACTGCTTGTTTTGTTCATGTTAACCGTTCTCTACAGTTGTAGGTTTCCAGGTTTTACTTGGTGTTATCCTGTTTTCCGTGGCTTAGCTAGCCTCCTCTACTTTAATGTTGGTCTCTTCCAGCTCTCTTCAGCTCTCCTTAGTTTTAACTAGACTGGCTTGGAGGGGGGACATAGTAGGGGAGGAGCTAGTCACATTGTTAAAAATTTAAAGTGCCAGCTCCCAGTTACTGCCTACTATATCCCCACTGTAACTACTCTCCAGTGTTCCCTGTGGAATCGGAGAAAGGGATTTATCAGTAAATACCAAAATCCTGATATTTGATCTAGGTGTTGCACAAGATATACTTATTTTGTATTTTTCTCTGATTTTCAGTCACTGTATACCTCTTGAATCCTCTGTTGTGATCTCTCACTACACAGGGTTTTCTTGGTAAGGTATTATACTGTTGATATTGTACTGTGTTGCCTGTGGTTTACGCTTTCATATGTCCGTTTCAAGGGGTGACGGTTCTGCGGCTGAACCCGCAATGCGCGGTGGTGATGTCACAGATGCATTAGAGGAAAACATAGCAGCAGAAGGTTCAGTTTCTGGGGGTTCCTTACCCCCCCCCCCCCCCCCCCCCCCCAGTAGGGTTGTAGCAACGGTGGGTACATAATGACCCACCTTGGGCTGCTTTCTGTACTTTACTAAATACGCTGGTAACTAGACTTACGCCCCCTATGGGACCTCACGTGCCTGTACAGCCACATATTGTCCCTGCGGTTAATACGCCATGGGCAGATCTCCTGTCCACTCAGTTACTGCAATTGAATCACTCACTGAACAAACAAAAGCCTAAGCCTCACCCGCCTAAGACCAAGGGATCCTGTAATGGGCCATTACTTCCTGACAATTCAGCCAGGTTTCAGACACTTCGTCTGATGAGGATGGCGTCTATACTGACCCCACAGACACTGATCCAGATGCTTCTGATGGGGAATCTGTTTCGCGAGTGGATGTTCCTGAAATATTAGAGGCTATCAGGCTGATTCTTCAAATTGATGATGACCCAGAGCCTGTTGTTACCTCTAAGAAACCATATAGATTTAAACGTCAGAAGGTTACTAAATTAGTTTTGCCTCATTTTGACCACTTAGTTGACATACGTCAGGAATCCTGGGAAAATCCAGGAAAGAAATTCACACCTCACAAGAAGATGCTGGCTCGCTATCCCCTCGCTGCGGAGTTAAGTAAAAATTGGGAAACGCCACCGCCGGTGGATTCGCAAGTGGCTCGGCTGGTGGTGTCCTCTGCTCTGCCGGTCACTACCATCACCTCTCTGAAAGAACCGATGGATAAGCGTGTGGAGGGTTGCTTAAAAGCTATTTATACCCTTTGCTGGAGCTGTGCATCGGCCCACTATTGTGGCTACTTGGGCTGCAGAAGCTAATGAAGCGTGGGCTCAGGAGGTGGAAGCAGAGCTGCCGTCCAATTTTTCTGATAATGCTAGACAATGTCTGTGAGGATACTGGGTTCCAAATCACTCCGTCACGGTGGTAGATGAAAAACCAACAGTGGTTTATTGAACAGAATGGGTTATAAACAGCTCAGCACACTTCTGTGATCCAATTCTACACGACAATCCCCTCCTGGAACTCCTGACAGAACATTACTTCTTAGCCAGTCTCCTGCCACTCTCTCACCTTCTCTGTAGATCTCTCTCAACTCCTCTGGTTATACCCTCCCCTGTCTATTCATCACACAAGCTGGTCAATCAGGAGTGGAGACGAGGTGTCTGGACTCTTGTACACAATGGAGTGCACAGGATCAGATTACCTGCATCTCCATACAGAACCTGTTTACTACATAACCTACTCATCCTAATCACATCTGAGTGTACAGCTAGGGGACTTACATTACAATGAACTGATTTAACTATGTTTCTCTGACGTCCTAGTGGATGCTGGGTACTCCGTAAGGACCATGGGGAATAGACGGGCTCCGCAGGAGACTGGGCACTCTTAAAAGAAATATTAGGTACTACATCTGGTGTGCACTGGCTAGTCCCTCTATGCCCCTCCTCCAGACCTCAGTGTATCTGTGCCCGGCCAGAGCTGGATGCACACTAGGGGCTCTCCTGAGCTTACTAGAAAAGAAAGTATTTGTTAGGTTTTTTATTTTCAGTGAGACCTGCTGGCAACAGACTCACTGCTACGAGGGACTTAGGGGAGAGAAGCAAACCTACCTGCTTGCAGCTAGCTTGGGCTTCTAAGGCTACTAGACACCATTAGCTCCAGAGGGATCGAACACAGGGCCCGACCTCGATCGTCCGTTCCCGGAGCCGCGCCGCCGTCCCCCTTGCAGAGCCAGAAGACGGAAGATTCCGGGAGAAAATCGGCGGCTGAAGACTTCGGTCTTCAATAAGGTAGCGCACAGCACTGCAGCTGTGCGCCATTGCTCCCACAGCACACCACACGCTCCGGTCACTGGTGGGTGCAGGGCGCTGGGGGGGGGGGGCGCCCTGCGCCCTGGGCTGCAATTTGTATACCTTACTTGGCAAAATGCACATAATACAGTTCTAAACTGTGTATGTGCCTAATCCCCCGCCATAAATATTATTAAAAAAGCGGGAGAAGCCCGCCGCTGAAGGGGCGGGGCTATCTTCCTCAGCACAGCCAGCGCCATTTTCTCTTCACAGCTCCGCTGGAAGGACGCTCCCCAGGCTCTCCCCTGCAGTATACACTACGGAAAGGGTAAAAAAGAGGGGGAGGGGCGCAAAAAGGTGATATAAGCAGCTATTGGGGGAAAATTCACTTTGTATTAGTGTAAATCCCTCTGTTATATAGCGCTGTGGTGTGTGCTGGCATACTCTCTCTCTGTCTCCCCAAAGGACTTTGTGGGGTCCTGTCCTCAGTCAGAGCATTCCCTGTGTGTGTGTGTGTGTGTGTGTGTGTGCGATGTGTCGGTACGGCTGTGTCGACATGTTTGATGAGGACGCTTACGTGGAGGCGGAGCAGGAACCGATAAGTGTGATGTCGCCCCCTGCGGGGCCGACACCAGAGTGGATGGATATGTGGAAGGTATTAACCGACAGTGTCAACTCTTTTTACATAATAGGTTTGATGACGTAACAGCTTTGGGACAGCCGGCATCTCAGCCCGCGCCTGCCCAAGCGTCTCAGAGGCCATCAGGGGCTCAAAAACGCCCGTTACCTCAGATGGCAGACACAGATGTCGACACGGAGTCTGACTCCAGTGTAGACGAGGATGAGACAAATGTACAATCCACAAGGGCCATCCGATGCATGATTACGGCAATGAAAAATGTGTTGCACATTTCTGACATTAACCCGATTACCACAAAAAAGGGTATTATGTTTGGGGAGAAAAAGCAGCCAGCGACTTTTCCCCCATCTGATGAGTTAAGTGAATTGTGTGAAGAAGCGTGGGGTTCCCCAGATAAGAAATTAGTGATTTCTAAGCGGTTACTAATGGCGTACCCTTTCCCGCCAACGGACAGGTTGCGTTGGGAAACATCCCCTAGGGTGGACAAGGCGCTCACACGCTTATCAAAAAAGGTGGCACTGCCGTCTCAGGATACGGCCGCCTTAAAAGAGCCTGCAGATAGAAAGCAGGAGGCTATCCTGAAGTCTGTATATACACACTCAGGTACTATACTGAGACCTGCTATTGCTTTAGCATGGATGTGTAGGGCTGCATCAGCATGATCTGATTCCCTGTCAGAGAACATTGATTCCCTTGACAGGGATACTATTTTGCTAACCATAGAGCATATTAAAGACGTAGTCTTATATATGAGGGATGCACATTTGCCGGCTGGCATCTAGAATTAATGCAATGTCAATTTCTGCCAGGAGAGTATTATGGACTCGGCAGTGGACAGGTGATGCTGATTCTAAAAGGCACATGGAAGTTTTGCCTTATAAGGGTGAGGAATTGTTTGGGGACGGTCTCTCGAACCTCGTATCCACAGCAACAGCTGGGAAGTCGACTTTTTTACCTCAGGTTCCCTCACAGCCTAAGAAAGCACCGTATTATCAAGTACAGTCCTTTCGGCCTCAGAAAGGCAAGCGGGTCAGAGGCGCGTCCTTTCTGCCCAGAGGCAGGGGTAGAGGGAAAAAGCTGCACCAGACAGCCAGTTCCCAGGAACAAATATCCTCCCCTGCTTCCACTAAGTCCACCGCATGACGCTGGGGCTCCACAGGTGGAGCCAGGTGCGGTGGGGGCCCGTCTCCGGAACTTCAGCGACCAGTGGGTTCGCTCACAGGTGGATCTCTGGGTTCTACAAGTGGTATCTCAGGGATACAAGCTGGAGTTCGAGACGTCTCCCCCTCACCCTTACCTCAAATCAGCCTTGCCAGCTACTCCCAAGGAAAGGGAGGTAGTACTGGCGGCAATTCACAAGCTGTACCTCCAGCAGGTGATAATCAAAGTTCCTCTCCTTCAACAGGGACGAGGTTACTATTCCACAATGTTTGTGGTACCGGAACCAGACGGTTCGGTGAGACCCATTCTAAATTTGAAATCCTTGAACACTTATATAAGGAAGTTCAAGTTCAAAATGGAATCGCTCAGAGCGGTTATTGCAAGCCTGGAAGAGGGGGATTTTATGGTGTCACTGGACATCAAGGATGCTTACCTACATGTCCCCATTTACCCACCTCACCAGGAGTACCTCAGGTTTGTGGTACAGAACTGCCATTACCAATTCCAGACGTTGCCGTTTGGTCTGTCCACGGCACCGAGGGTATGTACCAAGGTAATGGCCGAAATGATGATACTCCTTCGAAAGAAGGGAGTTATAATTATCCCGTACTTGGACGATCTCCTTATAAAAGCGAGGTCCAAGGAGCAGTTGTTGGTCGGAGTAGCACTATCTCAGGAAGTGCTGCAACAGCACGGCTGGATTCTGAATATCCCAAAGTCGCAGCTGGTTCCTACGACGCGTCTGCTGATATTGGGCATGTTTCTGGACACAGAACAGAAGAAGGTGTTTCTCCCGGAGGAGAAGGCCAAGGAGTTGTCATCTCTGGTCAGAGACCTCCTGAAACCAAAACAGGTGTCGGTGCATCACTGCACGCGAGTCCTGGGAAAGATGGTAGCTTCTTACGAAGCAATTCCCTTCGGCAGGTTCCATGCAAGGAACTTTCAGTGGGATCTGTTAGACAAGTGAGGATCGCATCTTCAGATGCATCGGCTGATCACCCTGTCCTCCCCGAGGGCCAGGGTGTCTCTGCTGTGGTGCCTGCGGAGTGCTCATCTTCTCGAGGGCCGCAGATTCGGCATTCAGGACTGGGTCCTGGTGACCACGGATGCAAGCCTCCGGGGTTGGGGAGCAGTCACTCAGGGAAGAAACTTCCAAGGACAATGGTCGAGTCAGGAGACTTCCCTACACATAAATATTCTGGACCTAAGGGCCATTTATAATGCCCTAAGTCGAGCAGAACCCCTGCTTCAAAACCAGCCGGTGCTGATTCAGTCAGACAACATCACGGCTGTCGGCCATGTAAACCGACAAGGCGGCACAAGAAGCAGGATGGCGTTGGCAGAAGCCACAAGGATTCTCCGATGGGCGGAGAATCACGTGCTAACACTGTCAGCAGTGTTCATTCCGGGTGTGGAAAACTGGGAAGCAGACTTCCTCAGCAGGCACGACCTCCACCCGGGAGAGTGGGGATTTCATCCAGAAGTCTTCACGCAGATTGTAAACCGTTGGGAACGGCCACAGGTGGACATGATGGCGTCCCGCCTCAACAAAAAGCTAAAAAAGTATTGCGCCAGGTCAAGAGACCCTCAGGCGATAGCTGTGGACGCACTAGTGACACCGTGGGTGTACCAGTCGGTTTATGCGTTTCCTCCTCTTCCTCTCATACCCAAGGTACTGAGGATAGTAAGTAAGAGAGGAGTAAGAACTATACTCGTAGTTCCGGATTGGCCAAGAAGAACTTGGTACCCATAACTACAAGAAATGATCTCTGAGGACCCATGGCCTCTGTCTCTCAGACAGGACCTGTTACTGCAGGGGCTCTGTCTGTTCCAAGACTTACCGCGGCTGCGTATGAAGGCTTGGCGATGGAACGCCGGATCCTAACGGAAAAGGGCGTTCCAGATGAAGTGATTCCTACGCTGTTAAAGGCTAGGAAAGACGCTGCCTGAAGTTCAGACGTTGTTAAGGGAGTGCTGCATATTCAGCCCCCTTTTGTGCCTCCAGTGGCACCTTGGGATCTCAACGTAGTGTTGGATTTCCTAAAATCACATTGGTTTGAGCCACTTCAGACCGCGGAGTTGACGTATCTCACGTGGAAGGTAGTCATGCTGTTGGCCTTGGCCTCGGCCTCAGCTAGGCGTGTGTCAGAATTGGCGGCTTTGTCCTGTAAAAGCCCATATCTGATTTTCCATATGGACAGGGCAGAATTGAGGACTCGTCCCCAATTTCTCCCAAAGGTGGTATCAGCGTTTCATTTGAACCAACCTATTGTGGTGCCTGCGGCTACTCGGGACTTGGAGGATTCCAAGTTGCTGGACGTAGTCCGGGCCCTGAAAATCTATGTTTCCAGGACGGCTAGAGTCAGGAAACCTGACTCGCTGTTTATCCTGCATGCACCCAACGAGCTGGGTGCTCCTGCTTCTAAGCAGACTATTGCTTGCTGGATCTGTAGCACGATTCAACTTGCACATTCTGCGGCTGGACTGCCGCATCCTAAATCAGTAAAAGCCCATTCCACGAGGAAGGGGGCTCTTCTTGGGCGGCTGCCCGAGGGGTCTCGGCTTTACAACTTTGCCGAGCTGCTACTTGGTCGGGATCAAACACTTTTGCAAAATTCTACAAGTTTGATACCCTGGCTGAGGAGGACCTTGAGTTAGCTCATTCGGTGCTGCAGAGTCATCCGCACTCTCCCGCCCGTTTGGTAGCTTTGGTATTATCCATATGGTCCTTACGGAGTACCCAGCATCCACTAGGACGTCAGAGAAAATAAGAATAAACTCACCGGTAATTCTATTTCTCGTAGTCCGTAGTGGATGCTGGGAGCCCGTCCCAAGTGCGGACTTTCTGCAATACTTGTGTATAGTTATTGCTTAACTATAGGGTTATTGTTCTGAGCCATCTGTTGAATGAGGCTCAGTTGTTGTTCGTACTGTTAACTGGGTATAGTTATCACAAGTTGTACGGTGTGATTGGTGTGGCTGGTATGAGTCTTACCCTGGATTCCAAATCTTTTCCTAGTAATGTCAGCTCTTCCGGGCACAGTTTCCCTAACTGAGGTCTGGAGGAGGGGCATAGAGGGAGGAGCCAGTGCACACCAGATGTAGTACCTAATCTTTCTTTTAAGAGTGCCCAGTCTCCTGCGGAGCCCGTCTATTCCCCATGGTCCTTACGGAGTACCCAGCATCCACTACGGACTACGAGAAATAGAATTACCGGTGAGTAAATTCTTATTTACTAACACTCTGGCCTAGACTTATTCAGTTAACAATTACATTGAATATATAATAACCAAATAAACTACATATACCAAATATAACAGATAAAATATAACTGTACAATATAATAACCACACAATACAATACAATATTGCCTAGCATATAACTAATAACATATTGGCAATTGGTGAAGTCCATGTGTAGGACCAGGGCTAGGAAAGTAACCATGTGTCTTTTACCACTGTGCGACACAAAGCGCCGGCTGTGTCATCACGTGTCGTCACAATGTCTCTCGTATATTGTCTCAGTTTCTCATTACATTAAGGTGGCGGCTTCTGATACCGATGTTCTGGCGGCCAAGGCTTCTACTACGTCCATTCTGGCTCGCCGTATTCTCTGGTTAAGGTCCTGGTCTGTGGATCTGGACTCTAAGAAAACCCCGTGAGGTGCTCCCTTTTAAGGGAAACATCCTTTTTGGTGAGGATCTCAACAAGATTGTTGCTGACTTAGCATGTCTACCTAGTACTGCTCCTTTGGTCCCGAAGGTTAAGAGTACTTCCTTCGTTCCTTTCGACCTCCAGGTAAAGCGAAGGGTCAGGCGTACCCGAAACAGGCTCGCACTTCCAAAACCACTAAGACCAAACCTAAATGTGCCTGGGCTCCCTATCAGCCTGCTTCCAAATCAGACAAGCCTACTGCATGACGGGGCGGGCCTCCCCCTGGGGGATTCCAAGGTGGTAGGCCGACTTCTAGGGTATACCCAGGTATGGTTGAAGACCACTTCCGACGCCAGGGTAAGGGAAGTAGTCACTCACTGATAAGCCATATCCTTCAAGAATCGTCCCCCTCATCAATTTTGCCTGACAAACGTCCCTTCGGATCAGGTGAAGGCAAAAACTCTTCATTTGTTGGTACAGTCGCTCCTGGACACAGGAGTGGTAGTGCCGGCGCCTGTGGCTCAGAGAGGCCAGGGGTACTATTCTCCGCTGTTTCTAGTCCTGAAACCGAATGGTTCCTCCTGGCCCATTCTCGACCTCAAGTCCTTGAACAAATTTGTGAGGGTCTCCCAAGTTTTGTATGGAAACTCTTCGCTCTATTGTTCTGGCTTTGGAGCCCTGGGACTATATGGTCTCCCTGGACATACAGGATGCTTACCTCCATATTCCTATTGCCATGTCGCATCAGCAATACCTGCGGTTTGCTATTTGCAACCTCCATTATCAATTTCGGGCCTTACCTTTTGGGTTGACCACGGCTCCGAGAGTATTCACAAAGGTCATGGCGGTAATGATGGCCCTACTCCGCCGTCAGGGTGTTTGGATCCTACCGTATCTGGACGACTTGCTGATCCTAGCGAATTCCCCAGAAATTCTCCTCCGTCATCTGGATCTGACGGTCCAGTTTCTGCAAGCCCACGGGTGGCTTATCAACTGAAGAAATCTTCCCTGGTCCCTGCTCAGAGCATGGTGCACCTGGGGGCATTGTTGGACACTCGCAACCAACGGTTGTTTTTGTCTCAGGAGAAGGTCCTGAACCTTCAGGACAGAATTCAACGCTTCCTCTCTCGCCCGCGAGTGTCGATACACTCGGCAATGCAAGTACTAGGCCTCATGGTGTCTGCTTTCGACATGGTAGAGTACGCTCAATTTCATTCCTGCCCTCTGCAGAAGCTGATTTTTGCCAAGTGGGACGGCCTGCCTCACCAGATCAGGTCTTGCACGATCTTCTTTTCTCCAGAGGTTTATCTGTCACTGAGCTGGTGGCTACAGGACCATCCAACTGGGTCCTTCTGACGGCGTATGCCAGTCTGCAGGGTTGGGGAGCGGTGTTGGAGCAACTCTCTTTTCAGGGTCTGTGAACTAGGGAGGAGTCTCTCCTCCAGGCAAACATTTTGGAATTGCGGGCGGTGTTCATTGCTATGAACCTGGCCCAGCATCTCATACAGAACAGGCCTGTTCAAATACAGTCTGACAAAGCCACCACGGTGGCGTACATAAATCATCAAGGCGGCACTCGAGGCCGCATGGCAATATTCATTCCGGGGTTCCTCAACTGGGAAAGCGGACTTCCTCAGTCGTCAGGACCTACACGCTGGAGAGTGGAGCCTCCATCCAGAAGTATTTCAACTCCTAGTGGACAAGTGGGGCCTACCTGACGTAGACCTGATGGCGTCTCGACACAATCACAAGGTTCCGGTCTTCGGAGCAAGGATAAGCAGCGTTTGTGGACGCACTGGCAATTCCATGGAACTTTCGTTTGCCGTACGTGTTCCCTCCGGTGTCCCTTCTGCCCAAGGTGATTAGGAAGTTCAAGCAAGAAGGAGGAATCCTACATCTGATCGCTCCAGCGTGGTCCAGACAGCATTGGTTCTCAGACCTACGTTAGAGCGTCCTTTTCTGCTTCCGCAACGCCCAGACCTCGTTCAGGGCCCGTGAGTGTGTGTGTGTATGCAAGGATTTGGCCCGGCTGGCTTTGACGGTGTGGCTCTTGAAGCTTCCGTTCTGAGTGCTAAAGGATTTTCTGAGGCGGTCATTCAAACTATGTTGAAGGCCCGTAAGCCGGCTTCGTCTCAGATTTATCATAGGGTCTGGAATTCTTACGTTGCTTGGTGCGCATCTAACAATCATGACGCGTACAAGTTTTGTACGGCCAAACTTTTTGCCTTTCTACAACTGGGCCTGGAGTTAGTACTTCTGACCTCGATCAAGGTTCATATTTCTGTCTTGTCGGTATGGTTTCAGAGAAAAATTGCGACTCTGCCTGATGTTCATACATTCCCTCAGGGTGTGTTACAGATTCAACCTCCCTATGTCCCGCCTGTGGTTCCTTGGGATTTGTCGGTGGTTCTGGAGGCCTTGCAAGAGTCTCCGTTTGAACCTCTTGAGTCTGTGGACCTTAAGTGGCTTACTCTTAAGGTCTTTTTTCTGCTGGCTATTGCCTCTGCTAGATGGGTTTCAGACTTGGGTGCCTTATCCTGTCTGTCACCCTTTCTAATTTTTCACCGTGACCGGGCGGTTCTTCGGATACGCCCTGGTTATCTACCTAAGGTGGTGTCTACTTTTCACCTTAACCAAGAGATTGTGGTTCCGGCCTTTATCTCTCCTGAGTTGTCCTCCAAAGAGCGGTCTTTGGACGTGGTACGGGCTCTCCTTTAGGAAGTCTGATTCTCTCTTTCTACTTCTTGGTTTTCACAAACTCGGCTGGCCTGCGAATAAGCAGACTCTGGCCAGATGGATTAGAATGGTGATTGCACATGCTTATGTACAGGCTGGTTGTCTGGCTCCTGCTACCATTAAGGCCCATTCTACTCGGTCGGTTGGACCTTCTTGGGCGGCCCACCGTGGTGTGACCCTTGAACAATTGTGCAAGGCGGCTACGTTGTCCTCAGTGAACACGTTCATAAGGTTCTATGCCTTCGATACTTCCGCCTCCCAGGATGCTTCCTTTGGACGCCGGGTTCTTGTGCCCGCTATAGTGCGTCCCCTCCCATAAGGAACTGCTTTAGGACATCCCCGATGTTATTCCCTGTGGAGCCCAGTGTACCCCGCAGCAGAAAACGAGATTTATGGTAAGAACTTACCGTTGTTAATTCTCTTTCGTCGAGGTACACTGGGTTCCACAGGGCGCCCACCCTGACGCACCTAGCTTCTTTGGGTTGGTATGGCATTAGCCGCTGATACTTTCTCCTGTCATGAGAATGTAGTGTAAGTGGCTACTAACGGTTGTCGTCTCTTATTACCTGCTACTGCATTGGACTGGTTAACGAAACTGAGCTCCTGTGCAGGGAGGCGGGGTTATAGAGGAGGTGGCGCTGTGCATTCTGGGAACAGTCAAAGCTTTGAGCCTGTTGGTGCCTCGGATCAAGATCCTATTCTACACCTCCGATGTTATCCCTGTGGAACCCAGTGTACCTCGCAGAAAAAGATTTAACAAAGGTAAGTTCTTACCATAAATCTCCTTATTGTACATATTGTAATGCGTGGGTCTTTATCTCCCACTTACTCCTGCACGGACCTTACTGCTTTGATCATCTGTCCATAACTTCCAGTTCCCTTGTTCTGTATTCACTACCGCCTAACCCTGTTCTATTCACGTCATCAGAAAGCATTGCCTCACTTCATGAGTATACCCAACACTGGCCGCGTATACTGCAATATCTGCAGCGGGACTGGGTCATTGGCCTGAAGTTGCAGCTTGTGGCTGTAAAACGTTCACAATGTCCACTAATATTTATATCATTATTGGGCATGCGGAGGGAAGATAGGGGTGGTAGTACCACAGAGGACAGAGTGGTGCAGGAGACATCCAGCTTCTCGGCCCGATGGGGAGGACGGGATGTGGCCATGTACAGGGAAATGTCCGGGTGTATGTTCCTGGAGACCTATCTTAGGATGAGTCTCTCACAATATACTTTCTTGTGTGTGACAAATGCAGGACTGTGCCTGGTACCTGTCCTTCCCGGCTCGGCTGACCTACTCACAGTCCCCGTTTCTTTGCTTTCAGGTGGATATATTTAGTAAGCAGTTGCTCCTGATTCCAATACACCTGGAAGTCCATTGGTCTCTGGTCTGCGTGGACGTCCCTAAACGGACCATTACTTACTTTGATTCCCAGCGCACCCTGAACAGGCGCTGCCCCAAGGTAAGTCCTCTGTGATAAATGGCGCATTCCCTTTACCCGGATACATAGGATCTACGTCTGCCATACATTTCCATTGTAGGGGGTCTGTCTGATGGACACCAATATTAGATGACGCTGGCACAGTAGTGGGACAGATATGACGCCACTTACCGGGGAACCTGTATTGGCCGGTCACACAGTGTTCCCGTATGCCTGCGTTTTCTGTTTCTGTCCCGCTATGTTGGCTGGTGCGCTGCGGTTGTAGTAGATCTCCTGGAAGGTGCATTTATTCCTGTGATGAGGCTTGCTTCACTCCTGAATGTGGCCAAACACTGTTGGGGAACCTCAGCAGACGGCATTCTCTGTATTTGGGTGTCCCGGCCCAAAACCTTCTCCTAGTACATACCCTGCTGCGCTTACATCCCTCCGGCCCCCAGCGGTCATCCTGCTGGGAGGCTCCAACCAGGTTATCGCTCCTCCAGAATGTGGATAAAGGGCAGGAGTCCCTGGTATAGGTGTCTGACTGCATGATATCACAGTATGAGTGCATATTTCCACCAGTTATCGCTGGAAGCTGCAGGGGGATAGAGCTGGAAGCCACAGGTAGTGAGAATGGGTTTCTGGAGTATTTGGACACTTCTATAGAATGTTCACTTGTACTGAATTATAAATCGAAACGGACAGCCTCCCGCTGCTGAAAGTAGACGTGCGTCCTGATTTCTCTCCTGCTTGTCTGATACATTATATACATATGATTTATTTTATGTCACCCGTAACTGGACATTTGTGCTCTCCTAGCATATAGCCAAATATCTCCAGGCAGAAGCGGTGAAGAAAGAGCGGCTGGATTTTATGAATGGCTGGAAAGGACTCTTTAAAATGGTGAGTGCTGATACCCCTGCTGCTCCCTCCGCCCCCTCCTTTGTTCTGTCCTCTCTGCCCCTGGGAACAGATACTAATGATGGTCTTTCCTGCAGAATGTTGCCAGACAGAATAATGACAGTGACTGCGGGGCGTTTGTGTTGCAGGTAAGTTCCACTGTCTCTCTATCTGAGCTGCATCACAGTGACGTGTATATAAGATATAAATCCCCCTTCTTGCTTTCTTCTTTCCTCCTTCAGTACAGCAAATTCCTCGCCTTGGAGCTCCCATTCAGCTTTGGTCAGCAGGACATGCCTAAACTGAGGCGCCAGATGTATAAGGAGCTATGTCACTGCAAGCTGACTGTGTGATGCCATCTGCTAGGCGGAGGCAACATCCGGACTGAGCCAGGGGTCCTACAGCGTCGTAGAGGGGCTCGCCGTGATGTGTGTCCTGAGGAACACCCTCCCTGACCCATCCCAGGAGGCTTTGTGCACAGCCTTCATTTGTACATTGATTTGTGGAGTCTTGAGTTTTCTATATGCGCCCAGCCAGGGTCCCCCCAGCCCCTCCATCTCTACCCAGTTTCCCTGCAGGCAGTCCCACGTCTGCGTCCCACCAGCCCTGTTCAGAGATTCTGTATCACGCCCCACTTGCCCGTATAGAAGGCCACCCTGCCCTGTGTCTTTTATTTTATTTTGTTTTTTGTTTTGTGTATTTTTTCGTTTCTTATTTAAACGGTTTCTGGGGAAAATTTGTAGTTTTTTTTTTTTTTTTTTTTTTTTTTTTTTTGACAGAAAAAGAAGAAAATTGAAAAACAAATAAAAAGTTCTATAGATTTTGTGTTTGTGCTGCCCACATAATGACGGTATTAGTATCTTATTGTACAGTTTGGGGGGAAACCATTGGTGGAAAATGATGTAGCCGCTGAGGACCTGATTCTTGTTTGTAAGTAAAGCAAAAAAAAAAAACCCCAAGTTACTTTGTATCTGGAACAAACCATGCTTCCATGCAAGGGGAGCAAATACATTATATTGTTTCTGTGCAGGGTAAATACTGGCTGCTTTTGTATGTAGCCCATAACTGACCACTTTATAGTTGCCCTGCAATTTAGATTTCAGTTTGAACACACCCCACCCAAATCTAACACTCTGCACATGTTACATCTGCCCCACCTGCAGTGCTTTATGGTTTTGCCCAGTTGCTTGATGATTTGCTTTACTTACAAACCTGAATCGGTCCCTGTGTGCAGTAATATATGCGTGGTGGGGAATCCCCTCACCCGCTCAGGCACATGAGCTTTTTCTGGAAGGGCTCCCGGCTATCTTGTACTGTGGCGCCCCCTACTGGACGTCCCCAGCTCTTGCACAGTAGTTCTCTGCAGGCCCTGCGATACAGGATGCTGCCTTGTGCTAGAGCTGGGCCTGTGTCAGGCTGAAATACACACTCCTGCATGGCAGGCCTTTTCCCCTGAGTGACCGCATTTCAAAATGAGGTGTGAGGTGTCAGAAGCGGTACAGGTGAGTATTTTGCATTAGCCTATGTACTATGGTAGATGAATGTCTGTATTGATGTTAGGAGGTTGCAGTAGTCCAGACGGGAGATGGGAAGAGATTTGAGAAGAGCCAGTGTACTTTAGGTAAGAGGCTGATTCTGCCTCTATATTGAATGTGGCGTTAACAGGACCGGGAGAGAGATTGAATGTGAGGAGTGAAGCATCTGCCGGGGTCACGGGAGACTCTGTATTGACTGTGAGGAGACCAGAATGGAGATGATACCGATGTGGAGATAGTGGAGGTAATCTGCCTGTTAACAGCATAGATGGAATACTAGGGACCAAAAAGAATTAGTTCACAAGAGAATGCTGGCAATGAGCCGCTTTGTGGGAGCAGAAGATATGCCAGAGGTGTACGCCACCTGTGTGCGACTTGGGACAGGGAAAGTGGAGCGGAGGATGTGCCAAAGGTACACCACCTGTCTGGTGCTTGGAACAGGTAGGTAGAGTGGAGCAGAAGATGTGCCAGAAGTACACCACCTGTCTGGTGCTTAGAACAGGTAGTGAGAGTGGAGCAGAAGATGTGCCAGAAGTACACCACCTGTCTGGTGCTTGGAACAGGTAGAGTGGAGCGGAGATGTGTCAGTGGTACAGCACCTGTCTGGTGCTTGGATTAGGTAGTGAGAGTGGAGCAGAAGATGTGCCAGAAGTACACCACCTGTCTGGTGCTTGGAACAGGTAGAGTGGAGCGGAGATGTGTCAGTGGTATAGCACCTGTCTGGTGCTTGGAGTAGGTTGTGAGAGTGGAGCAGAGGATGTCCCAGTAGTACACCACCTGTGTGAGACTTGGGGCAGGGAGTGAGAGTGGAGCGGAGGATGTGCCAGTGGTACACCACCTGTGTGAGACTTGGAACAGGGAGAGTGGAGTGGAGGATGTGCCAGAGGTAGACCATCTGGTGCTTGGAACAGGTAGTGAGAGTGGAGCGGAGAATGCCAGAGGTACTCCACCTGTGTGGGTTTTGGGGACAGGTAGTGAGAGTGGAGTGAAGGATGTGCCAGGTAAATCACCTGTGTGAGACTTGGAACAGGGAGAGTGAAGCGGAGGATGTGCCAGAGGTAGACCACCTGTGTGGGGCTTGAGACAGGTAGTAAGAGTGGAGTGGAGGATGTGCCAGAGGTACACCACCTGTGTGAGACTTGGGGCAGGTAGTGAGAGTGGAGTGGAGGATGTGCCAGAGGTACACCACCTGTGTGAGATTTGGGACAGGTAGTAAGAGTGGAGTGGAGGATGTGCCAGAGGTACTCCACCTGTGTGGGGCTTGGGCAGGTAGTGAGAGTGGAGTGGAGGATGTGCCAGAGGTACTCCACCTGTGTGGGGCTTGGGACAGGTAGTGAGAGCGGAGGATGTGCCAGGGGTACAACACCTATGTGGTGCTTGGGGCAGGTAGTGAGAGTGGAGCGGAGGATGTGTCAGGTACACCACCTGTGTGAGACTTCGGACAGGTAGTAAGAGTGGAGTGGAGGATGTGCCAGAGGTACACCACCTGTGTGAGATTTGGGACAGGTAGTAAGAGTGGAGTGGAGGATGTGCCAGAGGTACTCCACCTGTGTGGGGCTTGGGACAGGTAGTGAGAGTGGAGCAGAGGATGTGCCAGAAGTACTCCACCTGTATGAGACTTGGGACAGGTAGTGACAGTGGAGCAGAGGATGTGCTTGTGTTGTGCTTGGGGCAGGTAGTGAGAGTGGAGCAGAGGTTGTGCTTGTGTTGTGCTTGGGGCAGGTAGTGAGAGTGGAGCGGAGGATGTGTCAGGTACACCACCTGTGTGAGACTTCGGACAGGTAGTAAGAGTGGAGTGGAGGATGTGCCAGAGGTACACCACCTGTGTGAGATTTGGGACAGGTAGTAAGAGTGGAGTGGAGGATGTGCCAGAGGTACTCCACCTGTGTGGGGCTTGGGCAGGTAGTGAGAGTGGAGTGGAGGATGTGCCAGAGGTACTCCACCTGTGTGGGGCTTGGGACAGGTAGTGAGAGCGGAGGATGTGCCAGAGGTACAACACCTATGTGGTGCTTGGGGCAGGTAGTGAGAGTGGAGCGGAGGATGTGTCAGGTACACCACCTGTGTGAGACTTCGGACAGGTAGTAAGAGTGGAGTGGAGGATGTGCCAGAGGTACACCACCTGTGTGAGATTTGGGACAGGTAGTAAGAGTGGAGTGGAGGATGTGCCAGAGGTACTCCACCTGTGTGGGGCTTGGGACAGGTAGTGAGAGTGGAGCAGAGGATGTGCCAGAAGTACTCCACCTGTATGAGACTTGGGACAGGTAGTGACAGTGGAGCAGAGGATGTGCTTGTGTTGTGCTTGGGGCAGGTAGTGAGAGTGGAGCGGAGGATGTGTCAGGTACACCACCTGTGTGAGACTTCGGACAGGTAGTAAGAGTGGAGTGGAGGATGTGCCAGAGGTACACCACCTGTGTGAGATTTGGGACAGGTAGTAAGAGTGGAGTGGAGGATGTGCCAGAGGTACTCCACCTGTGTGGGGCTTGGGCAGGTAGTGAGAGTGGAGTGGAGGATGTGCCAGAGGTACTCCACCTGTGTGGGGCTTGGGACAGGTAGTGAGAGCGGAGGATGTGCCAGAGGTACAACACCTATGTGGTGCTTGGGGCAGGTAGTGAGAGTGGAGCGGAGGATGTGTCAGGTACACCACCTGTGTGAGACTTCGGACAGGTAGTAAGAGTGGAGTGGAGGATGTGCCAGAGGTACACCACCTGTGTGAGATTTGGGACAGGTAGTAAGAGTGGAGTGGAGGATGTGCCAGAGGTACTCCACCTGTGTGGGGCTTGGGACAGGTAGTGAGAGTGGAGCAGAGGATGTGCCAGAAGTACTCCACCTGTATGAGACTTGGGACAGGTAGTGACAGTGGAGCAGAGGATGTGCTTGTGTTGTGCTTGGGGCAGGTAGTGAGAGTGGAGCAGAGGATGTGCTTGTGTTGTGCTTGGGGCAGGTAGTGAGAGTGGAGCGGAGGATGTGTCAGGTACACCACCTGTGTGAGACTTCGGACAGGTAGTAAGAGTGGAGTGGAGGATGTGCCAGAGGTACACCACCTGTGTGAGATTTGGGACAGGTAGTAAGAGTGGAGTGGAGGATGTGCCAGAGGTACTCCACCTGTGTGGGGCTTGGGACAGGTAGTGAGAGTGGAGCAGACGATGTGCCAGAGATACACCACCTGTCTGGTGCTTGGAACAGGTAGTGAGAGTGGAGCGGAGGATGTGCCAGAGGTACTCCACCTGTGTGGGGCTTGGGACAGGTAGTGAGAGCGGAGGATGTGCCAGAGGTACAACACCTATGTGGGGCTTGGGGCAGGTAGTGAGAGTGGAGCAGAGGATGTGCCAGAGATACACCACCTGTGTGGGACTTGGAACAGGTAGTGAGAGTGGAGCGGAGGATGTGCCAGAGGTACACCACCTGTGTGAGATTTGGGACAGGTAGTAAGAGTGGAGTGGAGGATGTGCCGGAGGTACACCACCTGTGTGAGACTTGGGACAGGTAGTAAGAGTGGAGTGGAGGATGTGCCAGAGGTACACCACCTGTGTGAGATTTGGGACAGGTAGTGAGAGTGGAGCGGAGGATGTGCCAGAGGTACTCCACCTGTATGAGACTTGGAACAGGTAGTGAGAGTGGAGCGGAGGATGTTCCAGTTGTACACCACCTGTCTGGTGCTTGGAACAGGTAGTGAGAGTGGAGCGGAGGATGTGCCAGAGTTACTCCACCGGTATGGGACTTGGAACAGGTAGTGAGAGTGGAGCGGAGGATGTGCCAGAAGTACTCCACCTGTATGAGACTTGGGACAGGTAGTGACAGTGGAGCAGAGGATGTGCCAGAAGTACTCCACCTGTATGAGACTTGGGACCGGTAGTGACAGTGGAGCAGAGGATGTGCTTGTGTGGTGCTTGGGGCAGGTAGTGAGAGTGGAGCGGAGGATGTGTCAGGTACACCACCTGTGTGAGACTTGGGACAGGTAGTAAGAGTGGAGTGGAGGATGTGCCAGAGGTACTCCACCTGTGTGGGGCTTGGGACAGGTAGTGAGAGTGGAGCGGAGGATGTGCCAGATGTACAACACCTGTGTGGGGCTTGGGACAGGTAGTGAGAGTGGAGGATGTGCCAGAGGTACTCCACCTGTGTGGGGCTTGGGACAGGTAGTGAGAGCGGAGGATGTGCCAGAGGTACAACACCTATGTGGGGCGTGGGGCTTGGGGCAGGTAGTGAGAGTGGAGCAGAGGATGTGCCAGAGATACACCACCTGTGTGGGACTTGGAACAGGTAGTGAGAGTGGAGTGGAGGATGTGCCAGAGGTACTCCACCTGTGTGGGGCTTGGGACAGGTAGTGACAGTGGAGCAGAGGATGTGCTTGGGGCAGGTAGTGAGAGTGGAGCGGAGGATGTGTCAGGTACACCACCTGTGTGAGACTTGGGACAGGTAGTAAGAGTGGAGTGGAGGATGTGCCAGAGGTACTCCACCTGTGTGGGGCTTGGGACAGGTAGTGAGAGTGGAGCGGAGGATGTTCCAGTTGTACACCACCTGTATGGGACTTGGAACAGGTAGTGAGAGTGGAGCGGAGGATGTGCCAGAAGTACTCCACCTGTCTTGTGCTTGGAACAGGTAGTGACAGTGGAGCAGAGGATGTGCTTGTGTTGTGCTTGGGGCAGGTAGTGAGAGTGGAGCAGAGGATGTGCGTGTGTTGTGCTTGGGGCAGGTAGTGAGAGTGGAGCGGAGGATGTGTCAGGTACACCACCTGTGTGAGACTTCGGACAGGTAGTAAGAGTGGAGTGGAGGATGTGCCAGAGGTACACCACCTGTGTGAGATTTGGGACAGGTAGTAAGAGTGGAGTGGAGGATGTGCCAGAGGTACTCCACCTGTGTGGGGCTTGGGACAGGTAGTGAGAGTGGAGCAGAGGATGTGCCAGAGATACACCACCTGTCTGGTGCTTGGAACAGGTAGTGAGAGTGGAGCGGAGGATGTGCCAGAGGTACTCCACCTGTCTGGTGCTTGGAACAGGTAGTGAGAGTGGAGCGGAGGATGTGCCAGAGGTACTCCACCTGTATGAGACTTGGAACAGGTAGTGAGAGTGGAGCGGAGGATGTGCCAGAAGTACTCCACCTGTATGAGACTTGGGACAGGTAGTGACAGTGGAGCAGAGGATGTTCTTGTGTGGTGCTTGGGGCAGGTAGTGAGAGTGGAGTGGAGGATGTGCCAGAGATAAACCACCTGTGTGAGATTTGGGACAGGTAGTAAGAGTGGAGTGGAGGATGTGCCAGAGGTACACCACCTGTGTGGTGCTTGGGACAGGTAGTGAGAGGGGAGTGGAGTGGAGGATGAGTCAGTGGTACACCACCTGTCTGGTGCTTGGAACAGGTAGAGTGGGGCGGAGGATGTGCCAGAGGTAGACCACCTGTCTGGTGCTTCGACAAGGTAGTGAGAGTGGAGGATGTGCCAGTGGTACTCCACCTGTGTGAGACTTGGGACAGGTAGTGAGAGTGGAGCAGAGGATGTGCCAGTGGTACTCCACCTGTGTGAGACTTGGGACAGGTAGTGAGAGTGGAGCAGAGGATGTGCCAGAGGTACACCACCTTTGTGGGGCTTGGAACAGGTAGTGAGAGTGGAGCAGAGGATGTGCCAGAGATACACCACCTGTGTGGGACTTGGAACAGGTAGTGAGAGTGGAGCGGAGGATGTGCCGGAGGTACTCCACCTGTGTGAGACTTGGAACAGGTAGTGAGAGTGGAGCGGAGGATGTGCCGGAGGTACTCCACCTGTGTGAGACTTGGAACAGGTAGTGAGAGTGGAGCGGAGGATGTGCCAGAGATACACCACCTGTGTGAGACTTGGAACAGGTAGTGAGAGTGGAGCGGAGGATGTGCCGGAGGTACTCCACCTGTGTGAGACTTGGAACAGGTAGTGAGTGTGGAGCGGAGATGTGCCGGAGGTACTCCACCTGTGTGAGACTTGGAACAGGTAGTGCGAGTGGAGCGGAGATGTGCCGGAGGTGCACCACCTGTGTGAGACTTGGAACAGGAGGTAGTGAGAGTGGAGCGGAGATGTGCCGGAGGTGCACCACCTGTGTGAGACTTGGAACAGGTAGTGAGAGTGGAGCGGAGATGTGCCGGAGGTGCACCACCTGTGTGAGACTTGGAACAGGTAGTAAGAGTGGAGCAGATGATGTGCCAGAGGTACACCACCTGTATGAGACTTGGGACAGGTAGTGAGAGTGGAGATGTGCCGGAGGTACACCACCTGTCTGGTGCTTCGAACAGGTAGTATCTCTAGCACATCCTCCGCTCCACTCTCACCACCTGTCTCAAGCCACACACAGGTGGTGTACCACTGTATCACTCGCCACCAATCAGATGGCTGCACCGGGGTCTCCTGCTGTAGTATGGGAGCTCCCTATTGGCTCCGCCACTGTGCAAGGGAAGGGGCCGGCCTCTCTTTCACTGGTGCCCCTCCATGCGACTGCCAGCCATTTTCTCTGCACACCCGCTTTACTGCAGCAGAGCTCCCTGAACCCAGCACTCATCAGCCTTTACTGTAGGGTTGTGATGGGGCAGGAGGGTGGGGTTTGTAGGTACTTTAAAATTGAGTTCGATACCTCCATCTGTGCCACTCCTCCCTCTCTATACTGAATAAGGGCTGCACAAGCTTTTACTTTATTCTTCAACATTTTTATTGAGCTATCAGCGTCTGGCAGTCAACAGGAAGCCAACACCCCCACCGGGCTGCGATGCCACAACTGGGTGCGTGATTTCGGCGGGACCCCTGGCTCACTTCCTTCACTGGGTAGTTGATGTCAGTGCCCATTGCAGTTACATCCCTGCAGTTGGGGTTTATCATCCCTGTTCCAGGGTCAGGGGTTCTATTCTACCCTCTTTTGTTCAGAAACCAAATGGATCACGCCATCCAAATCTGAAATTGCTGAACAAGTACCTCAAGGTACCCAGGTTCCGGTTGGAAACACTACGGTCCACTGTACTGGCTGTGCGACCTGGAGACTACATGGTCTCCCTGAATATTCAGGATGCGTATCTCCATGTACCTATTGCACCTTGTCATCAATGATATCTTCGCTTTGCTGTTCTCCAACAGCATTTCTGCTGCGGGGTACACTCAGCTCCACAAGGATAGACATAGGGGTGTAGAGTAGGATCTTGATCCGAGGCACCAACAGGCTGAAAAGCTTTGACTGTTCCCAGAATGCATAGCGCCGCCTCCTCTATAACCCCGCCTCCCTGCACAGGAGCTCAGTTTTGTAGTTGGTGCCGCAGATAGCAGGCACATAACGGGCTGCGCTAAGCAGCCCTGAGAAGAGCTTTTTAGAAGAAAAGTGAAGACTTCAAGGGCAGCAGCGGTGGTAAATGTTTTGTGACATTCACTGCTGCAGCTCCAGCTCTCCGCAGCGGCGCTGTACACTCCCGAGCCCTGTTTGCCGGGTACCTACAGCGGGAGGCTCCGGTTTTCTTCATGTTAGACACACACGACGGGGGCTCTCTGGGATCGCGTGGCCGCGCTTTGGGAGGTGGTGAGTGGGTCCTGCACTTTATCGCAATCTGGTGCGGTCAGTGGGAGGCAGGCTGCGCGCGCTGGCGGTGGACACTGTGGCAGTACAGGCGATCCCACTAGATCACCAGGGCATGGGTGCAGGTCAGGTTTTCTCTTAAAGCCATTTTGATAGTAGCCCACAGTACCCGGTGGTTTTGCCAGCGGGGGCAAAGGCTTAGACCTGGAGCCCCAGCCCCAGGGCGCCATTTCCCGCAAATGTTCCTGCCCTGGAGCTGCATATCTGTCTCTCCCTGTCAGTGTCTGTGGCGCCATTATCTCTCAGCTTCACTGTTCCTGGGACTGCTTGGGAAAATCCTCCCGTGTAAAGCCGCCTGGTTGTCAGTGCTGTGACTTTACATGACACTTAAGTATTCTACCTGCCTTTTTAGACAGTGCTAGTTAAGAAAGAGTGCGTTTAGTCAGGGTTTTATAGTACAATTACCCTGTGATATACATCCAGTTCTTACTGTGTAGTGTTATATCTATTGACTACATAGCTATATAAGCTGGTCCAGTGCAGTATTATTGTTGGTAATAACCTCTGCATTGTATAACTGTGACTATATGTGTGTGCATTAGCTTGCTGAGTGGTTTCCATTTCGTGTCTCTCACTCAACTTGCTATCCCTATATTCTATAACCTGAGGGGGCTTGGTGCGTCAGGTCTTATAATAATATAGGATATTCACAAGATATACTCTAATACGTATTTCTCTTATGTCCTAGAGGATGCTGGGGACTCCAAAAGGACCATGGGGTATAGACAGGATCCGCAGGAGCTTGGGCACACTAAAAAGACTTTGACTGGGTGTGAACTGGCTCCTCCCTCTATGCCCCTCCTCCAGACCTCAGTTAGACTTTGTGCCCAGGAGTGACTGGACACACACTATAGGAGCTCTACTGAGTTTCTCTGGACAAAGACTTTTGTTAGGTTTTTTATTTTCAGGGAGACCTGCTGGCTACAGGCTCCCTGCATCGTGGGACTGAGGGGAGAGAAGTTAGACCTACTTCTGCTTAGTTAAGGGCTCTGCTTCTTTGCCTACTGGACACCATTAGCTCCAGAAGGTTCGATCACTTGGTTCGCCTAGCTGCTTGTTCCCGACCCCGCGCCGTCACCCCCCTCACAGAAGACAGAAGCCGGGTGAGTATTAGAAGAACCGAAGACTTCAGACGGCAGAAGACTTCAGTAACGGAGGTACAGCGCAGCGGTAGCGCTGCGCTGCGCTCCATGCTCCCACACATACCACTAACGGCACTCACAGGGTGCAGGGCGCTGGGGGGGGGGGGCACCCTGGGCAGCAGTTACTAAGGTGTTTTGAACTGGTGAAAGCCATATTCGGTGCCCGGGCACTGTATAGCAGACCCCCGCCAATATAAAAAATTCAGGAGGGACTGAAGCGCGCCGGGAAGGGGCGGGGCTTAGCCGCACAGCTCACCAGCGCCAATTTCTTCTCTCCACAGCCGCTGCAGAGAACGCTGGCCCGGACCTCCAAGCTCCTCACACGTAAAAGGGAGCAAAACGGGGGGGGGGGGGGGGGGGTTTACAAATATTTTGGTGCTTTTATTATTATTAGTACAGCGCTGCTGACATGTATTATTGTGGTGTAATATATGGGCGCTGGGATGTGAGCTGGCATACTTCCTCTGTGTTTCTTTCTCTGGGCTTCCCTGTAGGCTGTCCCCTTTATTGGCCAGTGTGTGTGTTGGGTGTCGGTACTTCGTGTTGGCATGTCTGAGGCTGAGTGTTCCTTCCCGGAGGAAGTTACTGGGGGCACAGAAAAGGAGCTGGAAATGGCTCTGTCGACACAATCGACTACTGATTGGCTTGCTATGTTGAGTACACTTAATGCTAATGTTGCTTTGTTGTCTAAGAGGTTTGATACATCTGATTCTCAGACACAGACATGGAGAAAATCCATGGAGGATGCTTTGGCTCAGGTGCAGACCCCCTCAGGGCCACAAAAACGTTCATTTACCCAGATGGTAGATACAGATGACTCGGATTCCGATGTCGATTTTAATGAGGCTACTTTACACCCAAGGGTTGTTAAGAGTATTCAGTACATGATTGTGGCTATTAAAGATGTTTTACATATTTCTGACGAACCTGCGGTTCAGGAAACAAGGATTTGCCTATTTAAAGGGAAAAAACCTGAGGTGAAGTTTCCCGCCTCTCATGAAATGAATGCTCTTTGTGAAAAAGCTTGGGAGTCGCCGGACAAGAGGTGGCAGATTCCCAAGAGAATTTTTATGGCGTATCCTTTCCCCTCTGATGACAGGGAAAAATGGGAGTCGTCTCCGAATGTCGACAAGGCTCTATCCCATTTGTCCAAGAAGGTAGCGCTTCCGTCCCCTGACATGGCTGCTCTCAAGGATCCGGCGGATCGCAAGTTGGAAACGTCTTTGTAGGCCATTTTCGTTAATACGGGTGCATTGCTCAGACCTGCTGTGGCGTCGGTATGGGTGAGTAGTGCTATTGCTAAATGGGCTGATAATTTAGCTTCTGATATGGATACCCTTGATAAAGATAATATTCTTTTGACTCTTGGTTATATCAAGGACGCCGCATATTACCTTAAGGATGCGGCGAGGGATGTTGGCCTCTTGGGATCAAGAGCCAATGCCATGGCGGTCTCGCCCAGGAGGGCGCTGTGGATCCATCAATGTAATGCTGATGCCGACTCCAAGAAAAATATGGAAGCCCTCCCCTTCAAAGGTAGTGTCTTGTTTGGTGACGGCCTTGCTGACCTGGTGTCTACCGCTACTGCGGGTAAGTCATCTTTTCTTCCTTATGTTCCCACTCAACAGAAGAAGGTGCCCCATCAGCAGATGCAGTCCTTTCAGCCTAATAAATACAAAAGAGGTAAGGGCTCGTCCTTCCTCGCTTCAAAGGGTAGAGGAAGGGGAAAGAAGTTGCCTGCAGGATCAGGCACCCAGGACCAAAAGTCCTCCCCCGCCTCTACCAAGTCCACCGAATGACGCTGGGGCTCCCCTGCGGGAGTTCGTGCCGGTGGGGAGCCGTCTCCGGATCTTCAGTCAGGTCTGGGTTCAATCAGCCCTGGATCCTTGGGTCTTAGACATAGTGTCATAGGGTACAAGCTGGAGTTTCAGGAAATGCCCCCTCGCCGTTTTTTCACAAAGGTGCTGAGGATCATACGGCGAACAAGGGTTCAGGCGATACTCGTCGTTCCAGATTGGCCACGAAGGGCCTGGTATCCGGATCTTCAGGAATTGCTTGTAGAAGATCCTTGGCCGCTTCCTCTAAGAGAGGACCTGTTACTGCAGGGGTTCTGCGTGTTTCTGGACTTACCGCTGCTGCGTTTGACGGCGTGGAAGTTGAGCGCCAAATCTTAGCTCGGAAAGGTATTCCCGGGGAGGTCATCCCCACTCTCCTTAAAGCTAGGAAGGAGGTTACGGCGAAACATTATCACCGTATTTGGAGAAAGTATGTGTCGTGGTGGGAAACCAAAGCAGCTCCTGCGGAGGAGATTCACTTGGGTCGGTTTCTCCATTTTGTGCAGGCAGGCGTCGATGCAGGCCTGAAATTGGGTTCCATCAAAGTGCAGATTTCGGCTTTATCTATTTTCTTTCAAAAAGAATTGGCCGTCCTTCCAGAGGTTCAGACTTTTGTGAAGGGAGTGCTGCATATCCATCCTCCATTTGTGCCACCCGTGGCGCCGTGGGATCTTGAAGTGGTGTTGCAGTTTCTTATGTCTCACTGGTTTGAACCTTTGCGTAAGGTTGAGTTAAAGTTTCTCACTTGGAAAGTGGTCATGCTTTTGGCTCTGGCGTCTGCCAGACGAGTGTCCGAGTTGGCGGCTTTGTCTCACAAGAGGCCATATTTGATCTTTCATTCGGATAGGGCGGAATTGAGGACTCGTCAACAATTTCTGCCGAAGGTGGTTTCTTCATTTCACATAAACCAACCTATTGTGGTACCTGTGGCTACGGATGCTGTGGCGGTCCCAAAATCTCTTGACGTTGTAAGAGCTTTAAAAATTTATGTCGCCAGACCGGCTCTTACTAGGAACACAGAGGCTCTGTTTGTCCTGTATGCTTCCAACAAGATTGGAAATCCTGCTTCTAAGCAAACTATTGCACGCTGGATTTGTAATACGATTCAGCACGCTCATTCTGCGGCTGGGCTACCGTTGCCGAAGTCAGTAAAGGCCCATTCTACCAGGAAGGTGGGCTCATCTTGGGCGGCTGCCCGAGGGGTCTCGGCATTACAACTTTGCCGAGCAGCTACATGGTCGGGTTCAAACACTTTTGCTAAGTTCTACAAGTTTGATACCCTGGCTGATGAGGACCTCATGTTTGCTCAATCGGTGCTGCAGAGTCGTCCGCACTCCCCCGCCCACTCTGGAGCTTTTGGTATAGACCCCATCATCTAGGATGTAAGAGAAAATAGGATTTTAATACCTACCGGTAAATCCTTTTCTCCTAGTCCGTAGAGGATGCTGGGCGCCCATCCCAGTGCGGACTGTTCCTTGCAGTTGAGTTGATACTGGTTATTTTCGGTTACACGTGTTTTGTGTATCAGTTATGTTCAGCTTGTTGCTGTTGTTAGTTCATACTGTTATCTGGGTTCCTGCTACTCCAGTTGTACGGTGTGTTTGTGGTGTGGGCTGGTAGGTTTCTCGCCATTAGTTTAACAAAAATCCTTTCCTCGAAATGTCCGTCTCTCCTGGGCACAGTTCCTATAACTGAGGTCTGGGGGAGGGGCATAGAGGGAGGAGCCAGTTCACACCCAGTCAAAGTCTTTTTAGTGTGCCCAAGCTCCTGCGGATCCCGTCTATACCCCATGGTCCTTTTGGAGTCCCCAGCATCCTCTACGGACTAGGAGAAAAGGATTTACCGGTAGGTATTAAAATCCTATTTTTTCTCTGTGATTTGGTCACCATATCTCTCCTGTATCTCTGCTGGTGCTGACTACACTGCACAGGGGTTTTGGTTAGAGGTATTGTGCTGCTGATAATTGTACTGTGTTACCTGATACTGCAAGTTATATCATGTCTGCTTCTGAGGGTAACGGTTCTGGGGCGGAACACACTGCTGGTGTTGCTGAAGCCACAGATCCATATGAGGAGAATATAGCAGCTGTGGGTTTTGGTTCTGGGGACTCCTTGCCCCCCAGTGGAACTGTGGCAATGGATGTACATAATGACCCACTGTGGGCTGCTTTTTCCACGCTTCTGCATACGCTAGTTAATAAATTAACACCCCCTATGGGACCCCCTATGCCGGTACAACCGTATGTGGTCCCTGCAGCTAATCCGCCGTGGGCGGACAATTTATCCGCTCAGTTAAAGAAGTTGAACCAGTCCCTGACTACTAAAAAGTCTGACCCTCGCTCGCCGAAGCCCAGGAGTCCTCTAAGCGAGCTCTTATCTCCTCACAATCCACTGCTGTCACTGACACCTCGTCTGATGAAGATGGCACTTACACTGACCCCACAGATTCTAACTCGGATACTGCTGATGGGGAGGGTAGTTCACATGTGGATGTTCCTGATCTTTTGGAGGCTATTAAGTTGATTTTACAGATTAAGGATGATCCCGAGCCATCCGTCCCTCCTAAGAAACCAGATAGGTTCAAGCGTCAGAAGGTGGTTAAACAAGTTTTACCTCACTCTGACCACCTAGTGGATATATGTCAGGAACCCTGGGAAAACCCGGGTAAGAAGTTTGTGCCTCAAAAGAAGATACTGGCTCGCTATCCCCTCGCGCCAGAGCTGTCTAAAAATTGGGAAACACCTCCTCCAGTAGACTCACATGTGGCTACGATGGTGGTTTCCTCAGCTGTACCTGTCACTACCGTCACGTCTCTAAAGGAGCCTACGGATAAACGTGTGGAGGGTTGTCTAAAAGCGATTAACACCCTTACGGGTGCTGCACAAAGGCCCACTATTGCAGCAACATGGGCTCCAGAGGCTATTGAAGCATGGGCCTTGGAGTTAGAAGCTGAAATCTCTTCTGACCATGCTAGACAATGCTTGTCATATATTGTCACAGCTTCTCGCTATATTAAAGAGGCGGCTTCTGATGCCGGTATCCTAGCAGCCAAGGCCTCTACTACATCAGTCCTGGCTCGCCGGATTTTGTGGCTGAGATCCTGGTCTGTGGATTTGGACTCTAGAAAAACCCTGGAGGTACTCGCTTTCAAGGGAGATATTCTGTTTGGGGAGGACTTAAATAAGATTGTGGCTGACTTGGCTACGGCCAAAACCGCCTGTCTGCCAAGTACCGCTCCTTCTGTCTCGAAGGCTAAAGGTACTTCCTTTCGTCCTTCAGGTAAAGCAAAAGGTCAGGCGTACAACAAGCAGGCCCGCACTTCCAAACCTGGTAAGCCAAAGCCCAAAAGAGCCTGGGCGGCCCGTCAGTCAGCTTCCAAGACCGATAAGCCTGCCGCGTGACGGGGTGGGCCTCCCCCCTGGGGGATCCCAGGGTGGGAGACCGGCTTCTAGGGTATACCCAGGAATGGTTGGGTACGGGAAGTCGTCGCTCAAGGTTACGCCATAGCCTTCAAAAACCGACCCCCTTATCGATTTTGCCGGACAGACGTCCCGTTGGACCAGACAAAGGCAAACACTCTACATTCGGTGGTACAGACCCTCCTGGATACAGGAGTCGTAGTACGGATGCCTCTTGCGCAGAGGGACCGGTGTTACTTTTCTCTGCTGTTTCTAGTCCCGAAACCGAATGGGCCCATTCTCAACCTCAAGGCATTGAACAGGTTTGTGAAGTTTCCAAGCTCCGTATGGAAACCCATCGTTCTATAGTTCTGGCCTTGGAACCTGGGGACTACATGGTCTCCCTGGACATACAGGATGCTTACCTGCATATTCCTATAGCAGCGTCACATCAGCAATACCTGAGGTTTGCAATTGGCAACCTCCATTACCAGTTTCGGGCGTTACCTTTTGGTTTAACTACGGCTCCGCGAGTCTTCACCAAAGTTATGGCGGTAATGACGGTGGTACTCCGCCGTCAAGGGGTCAGGATACTGCCGTATCTGGACGACTTGTTAATCCTGGCAAATTCCCCCGAACTTCTACGTCATCTGGATATGACTGTCCAGTTTCTACAAGCCCACGGGTGGCTCATCAACTGGAAGAAATCCTCCCTGGTCCCTGCTCAGAGCATGGTGCACCTGGGAGCGCTATTGGACACTCACAACCAGAGGTTGTTCTTGTCTCATGAGAAAGTCCTGAAGCTTCAGGACAGAATTCGTTGCTTCCTTTCTCGTCCGCAAGTGTCGATACATTCGGCGATGCAGGTGCTGGGCCTCATGGTGTCAGCATTCGACATGGTGGAGTATGCTCAATTCCATTCTCGCCCCCTCCAGAAGCTGATTCTAGCCAAGTGGGACGGCCTGCCTCACCGGATCAGGTCTCACATGATCTCATTGACTCCGGAGGTCCGTCTGTCACTGCTATGGTGGCTCCAGGACCGACAATTGTGCAGGGGCCGTCCATTCTGGATATCCAACTGGGTCCTGTTGACGACAGATGCCAGTCTAAGAGGTTAGGGCTCAGTGCTGGAGCAACACTCCCTTCAGGGTCGGTGGACCAAGGAGGAATCTCTCCTCTCGATCAACATTCTGGAATTGCGGGCGGTCTTCAATGCGTTGAACCTGGCCCAGCATTTAATTCAGAACCGTCCTGTTCAGGTACAGTCGGACAACGCCACCACAGTGGCTTACATAAATCATCAAGGCGGCACTCAAAGCCGCTTGGCAATGAAGGAAGTCTCACGGATTCTACATTGGGCGGAACGCCATCTACCAGCCATATCGGCAATATTCATTTGGGGAGTCCTGAATTGGGAAGCGGACTTTCTCAGTCGTCAGGACGTACATGCCGGCGAGTGGGGACTCCATCCAGAAGGGTTTCAACTACTAGTGGAAAAGTGGGGCCTTCCAGACGTGGATCTGATGGCGTCTAGACACAATCACAAGGTTTCGGTCTTAGCTCCAGTGTGGCCCAGACGGCACTGGTTCTCAGACCTGCAGGGCCTATCGTCAGAGAATCCAATTCTACTTCCACAACGCCCAGACCTCCTCGTTCAGGGCCCCTGTGTCTATCAGGACCTAGCCCGGCTGTCTTTGACGGCGTGGCTCTGAGGCGGTCATTCAAACTATGTTGCGGGCCCCGGAAACCGGCTTCGGCTCAGATTTACTATAGGGTCTGGCATTCTTACTTTGTTTGGTGCGCATCTAACGATTATGACGCTTCCAAGTTTAGTATAGTCAAGTTGTTGGCTTTTCTTCAGCAGGGCCTGGACTTAGGCCTGCGTCTGGCCTCCCTCAAGGTTCAAATATCTGCCTTGTCGGTGTGGTTTCAGAGAAAAATTGCGACCTTACCCGATGTGCGTAACTTTACTCAGGGTGTGTTGCGTAACCAACCTCCCTGTATCCCGCCTGTGGCTCCTTGGGACTTGTCGGTGGTTTTGGAGGCGCTACAAGAGTCTCCGTTTGAACCTCTTGGTTCAGCTGATCTTAAGTGGATTTTCCTTAAGGTGGTGTTTCTGCTGGCTATTGCCTCAGCTAGAAGAGTGTCGGATTTGGGTGCCTTGTCCTGTAGTTCCCCGTATCTGATATTTCACCGTGACCGGGCGGTTCTTAGGACTCGTCCCGGATATTTACCTAAGGTGGTTTCTTCGTTCCACCTTAACCAGGAGATTGTGGTTCCGGCACTTGTTTCTCCTGATCTGTCTCCCAAAGAGCGGTCTTTGGATGTGGTATGGGCTCTCCGTATCTATGTGAAGAGAACTGCTTCTATTAGGAAATCTGATTCTCTCTTTGTGCTGTTTGGATTTCACAAACGGGGCTGGCCTGCTCACAAGCAGACTTTGGCCAGATGGATTAGAATGGTGATTGCACATGCTTATGTGAGGGCTGGTCTGTCAGCTCCTGCTCACATTACGGCCCATTCTACTCGGTCTGTTGGACCTTCTTGGGCGGCCCGCCGTGGTGCGACTCTTGAACAATTGTGCAAGGCGGCTACGTGGTCCTCCGTGAACACGTTCATTAGGTTCTATGCCTTCAATACTGCCGCTTCCCAGGATGCTTCCTTTGGACGCCGGGTTCTTGTGCCCGCTACAGTGCGTCCCCTCCCATAAGGAACTGCTTTAGGACATCCCCTATGTCTATCCTTGTTTAGCCCAGTGTACCCCGCAGCAGAAAACGAGTTTTATGGTAAGAACTTACCTTTGTTAAAACTCTTTCTGCGAGGTACACTGGGCTCCACAAGGCGCCCACCCTGACGCACTTAGCTTCTTTGGGTTGGTATGGCATTAGCCGCTGACACTTCTCCTGTCGTGAGAGTGTGGTGTATGTGGATATTAACCGTTATCGTCTCTTTTCCTGCTACTGCATTGGGCTGGTTAACTAAAAACTGAGCTCCTGTGCAGGGAGGCGGGGTTATAGAGGAGGCGGCGCTATGCATTCTAGGAACAGTCAGCGCTTTTCAGCCTGTTGGTGCCTCGGATCAAGATCCTACTCTACACCCCTATGTCTATCCTTGTGGAGCCCAGTGTACCTCGCAGAAAGAGTTTTAACAAAGGTAAGTTCTTACCATAAAACTCGTTTTCCAATTCCAGGCCCATCCCTTCAGACTGTCCCAGTGTGTTTACCAAACTTGGCGGTGACGGCCACTCTCTGCAAATGGGGAATTTGGATATTGCCTTACCTGGACGACTTGCTTCTTCTGGCGGAGTCTCCAGTGGTGAAAGTCACATTCAGCAGACGTGGCTTTCTTTCAGTACCATGGATGGCTAATCAACTGGCCCAAATCCTTGCTCATCCCATCCCAGAGGATGCAGCACCTGGGAGCACTGCTAGACGCCAGGGTACAACACATATTCCTTCCTCAGGACAGATAGCAACGTTGCGGTTGTGCATCCACCACCTGCTCCGCAGTCCCAGGGTCTCGGTTCATTCAGCAATGCAGACCCCTAGGCTCCATGGTCTCAGTGTTTGACATGGTGGAATATGCCCAATTTCACTCCAGGCCTCTACAGTGCCTGATACTCTCCGAATGGACGGGGTTCTTAAATCAAATTCCAGACCTTGATTCTGTCACGCTGTCTTCGGGTATCTCTGTCATGGTGGTTACACATAACCAATTTGGGGATGGGGGCTCTCATGGCCAGTCACTCTTTTCAGGGTTGCTGGTCTCTGTCAGAAAGGGATCTCCCGATCAAAGTCCTGGAACTTCGAGCTGTCTGTCAGGCCCTTCTGATTGCCCAGGCCCTGCTCCAGGGTTCTCCAGTACAGATCCACGGAAGTAGCATATATAAATCGACAGGGCGGCACTCACATAGTGGCAGCGATAATAAGAATTTACTTACCGATAATTCTATTTCTCGTAGTCCGTAGTGGATGCTGGGAACTCCGTAAGGACCATGGGGAATAGCGGCTCCGCAGGAGACTGGGCACAAAAGTAAAGCTTTAGGACTACCTGGTGTGCACTGGCTCCTCCCCCTATGACCCTCCTCCAAGCCTCAGTTAGGATACTGTGCCCGGACGAGCGTACACAATAAGGAAGGATTTATGAATCCCGGGTAAGACTCATACCAGCCACACCAATCACACCGTACAACCTGTGATCTGAACCCAGTTAACAGCATGATAACAGAGGAGCCTCTGGATAGATGGCTCACAACAACAATAACCCGATTTAGTTAACAATAACTATGTACAAGTATTGCAGACAATCCGCACTTGGGATGGGCGCCCAGCATCCACTACGGACTACGAGAAATAGAATTATCGGTAAGTAAATTCTTATTTTCTCTGACGTCCTAGTGAATGCTGGGAACTCCGTAAGGACCATGGGGAATATACCAAAGCTCCCAAACGGGCGGGAGAGTGCGGATGACTCTGCAGCACCGAATGAGAGAACTCCAGGTCCTCCTCAGCCAGGGTATCAAATTTGTAGAATTTAGCAAACGTGTTTGCCCCTGACCCAATAGCTGCTCGGCAAAGTTGTAAAGCCGAGACCCCTCGGGCAGCCGCCCAAGATGAGCCCACCTTCCTTGTGGAATGGGCTTTTACAGATTTTAGCTGTGGCAGGCCTGCCACAGAATGTGCAAGCTGAATTGTATTACAAATCCAACGAGCAATAGTCTGCTTAGAAGCAGGAGCACCCAGCTTGTTGGGTGCATACAGGATAAACAGCGAGTCAGATTTTCTGACTTCAGCCGTCCTGGAAACATATATTTTCAGGGCCCTGACTATGTCCAACAACTTGGAGTCCTCCAAGTCACTAGTAGCCGCAGGTACCACAATAGGTTGGTTCAGATGAAACGCTGAAACCACCTTAGGGAGAAAATGAGGACGAGTCCTCAATTCCGCCCTGTCTGAATGGAAGATCAGAAAGGGGCTTTTACAGGATAAAGCCGCCAATTCTGACACGCGCCTGGCCGAGGCCAGGGCCAACAGCATGACCACTTTCCATGTGAGATATTTTAACTCCACAGATTCAAGTGGTTCAAACCATTGTGACTTTAGGAACCCCAAAACTACATTGAGATCCCAAGGTGCCACTGGAGGCACAAAAGGAGGCTGTATATGCAGTACCCCTTTTACAAACGTCTGAACTTCAGGAACTGAAGCTAGTTCTTTCTTGAAGAAAATTGACAGGGCCGAAATTTGAACCTTAATGGACCCCAATTTTAGGCCCATAGACACTCCTGTCTGCAGGAAATGCAGGAATTGACCTAGTTGAAATTCCTCCATCGGGGCCTTACTGGCCTCGCACCACGCAACATATTTTCGCCTAATGCGGTGATAATGCTTTGCGGTTACATCCTTCCTGGCTTTGATCAGGGTAGGGATGACTTCATCCGGAATGCCTTTTTCCTTCAGGATCCGGCGTTCAACCGCCCTGCCGTCAAACGCAGCCGCGGTAAGTCTTGGAATAGATAGGGTCCTTGATGGAGCAGGTCCCTTCTTAGAGGTAGAGGCCACGGGTCCTCCGTGAGCATCTCTTGAAGTTCCGGGTACCAAGTCCTTCTTGGCCAATCCGGAGCCACGAGTATAGTTCTTACTCCCCTCCGTCTTATAATTCTCAGTACTTTTGGTAAGAGAGGAAGAGGAGGGAACACATACACTGACTGGTACACCCACGGTGTTACCAGAGCGTCCACAGCTATTGCCTGAGGGTCCCTTGACCTGGCGCAATACCTGTCCAATTTTTTGTTTAGGCGGGACGCCATCATGTCCACCTTTTGGTTTTTCCCAACGGTTTACAATCATGTGGAAGACTTCTTCCATTGCCCTCCTGCTTCTTGTGCCGCCCTGTCTGTCTACGTGGGCGACTGCCGTGATGTTGTCCGACTGAATCAGCACCGGCTGACCTTGAAGCAGAGGTCTTGCTTGGCTTAGGGCATTGTAAATGGCCCTTAGCTCCAAGATATTTATGTGAAGTGATGTCTCCAGGCTTGACCACTAGCCCTGGAAATTTCTTCCCTGTGTGACTGCTCCCCAGCCTCGCAGGCTGGCATCCGTGGTCACCAGGACCCAGTCCTGAATGCCAAATCTGCGCCCTCTAGAAGATGAGCACTCTGCAACCACCACAGGAGAGACACCCTTGTCTTTGGTGACAGGGTTATCCGCTGATGCATCTGAAGATTCGATCCGGACCATTTTTCCAGCAGGTCCCACTGGAAAGTTCTTGCGTGGAATCTGCCGAATGGAATTGCTTCGTAGGAAGCCACCATTTTTCCCAGGACCCTTGTGCACTGATGCACTGACACTTGGCCTGGTTTTAGGAGGTTTCTGACTAGTTCGGATAACTCCCTGGCTTTCTCCTCCTGGAGAAACGCCTTTTTCTGGACTGTGTCCAGGATCATCCTTAGGAATAGAAGACGTGTCGTCGGGATCAGCTGCGATTTTGGAATATTAAGAATCCAACCGTGCTGCCGCAACACTACTTGAGATAGTGCTACCCCGACTACCAACTGTTCCCTGGATCTTGCCCTTATCCTGAGATCGTCCAAGTAAGGGATAATTAAAACTCCCTTCCTTCGAAGGAGTATCATCATTTCGGCCATTACTTTGGTAAAGACCCGGGGTGCCGTGGACAAACCAAACGGCAGCGTCTGAAACTGATAGTGACAGTTCTGTACCACAAACCTGAGGTACCCTTGGTGAGAAGGGTAAATTGGGACATGGAGATAAGCATCCTTGATGTCCAGAGACACCATATAATCCCCTTCTTCTAGGTTTGCAATCACCGCTCTGAGTGACTCCATCTTGAATTTGAACCTTTGTATGTAAGTGTTTAAGGATTTCAGATTTAAATTAGGTCTCACCGAGCCGTCCGGCTTCGGTACCACAAACAGCGTGGAATAATACCCCTTTCCCTGTTGTAGGAGGGGTACCTTGATTATCACCTGCTCGGAATACAGCTTGTGAATGGCTTCCCATACCGCCTCCCTGTCGGAGGGAGACGTCGGTAAAGAAGACTTTAGGAAACGGCGAAGGGGAGACGTCTCGAATTCCAATTTGTACCCCTGAGATACCCACTGAAGGATCCAGGGGTCCACCTGTGAGTGAGCCCACTGCACGCTGAAATTTTTGAGACGGACCCCCACCGTGCCTGAGTCCGCTTGTAAAGCCCCAGCGTCATGCTGAGGACTTGGCAGAAAACGGGAGAGGGCTTCTGTTCCTGGGAACTGGCTGTTTGCTGCAGCCTTTTTCCTCTCCCTCTGCCACGGGGCAGAAATGAGGAGCCTTTTGCCCGCTTGCCCTTATGGGGCCCAAAGGACTGCGCCTGATAATACGGCGTCTTCTTATGTTGAGAGGCTACCTGGGGTAAAAATGTGGATTTCCTAGCCGTTGCAGTGGCCACCAGGTCTGTTAGACCTACCCCAAATAACTCCTCCCTTTTATAAGGCGATACTTCCATATGCCTTTTGGAATCAGCATCACCTGACCACTGTCTTGTCCATAACCCCCTTCTGGCAGAAATGGACAGCGCACTTACTCTTGATGCCAGTCGGCAAATATCCCTCTGTGCATCACGCATATATAGAAATGCATCTTTTAAATGCTCTATAGTCAGTAATATACTGTCCCTATCTAGGGTATCAATATTGTCAGTCAGGGAATCCGACCAAGCCACCCCAGCACTGCACATCCAGGCTGAGGCGATTGCTGGTCGCAGTATCACACCCGTGTGAGTGTATATACATTTTAGGATATTTTACTGCTTTCTGTCAGCAGGTTCCTTAAGGGCGGCCGTATCCGGGGACGGTAGTGCCACCTGTTTAGACAAGCGTGTGAGCGCTTTATTCACCCTAGGGGGTGTTTCCCAACGTGCCCTATCATCTGGCGGGAAGGGGTATGATGCTAATAACTTTTTAGGAATTAACAGTTTTTATCGGGGGAAACCCACGCATCATCACACACTTCATTTAATTCCTCAGATGCAGGAAAAACTACAGGCAGTTTTTTCTCACCAAACATAATACCCCTTTTTAGTGGTACTGGTATTATCAGAAATGTGTAAAAACATTTTCCATAGCCTCAATCATGTAACGTGTGGCCCTACTGGAAGTCACATTCGTCTCTTAATCGTCGACACTGGAGTCAGTATCCGTGTCGGCGTCTGTATCTGCCATCTGCGGTAACGGGCGTTTTAGAGCCCCTGATGGCTTTTGAGACACCTGGACAGGCACAGGCTGAGTCGCCGGCTGTCTCATGTCATCAATCTTTTGTAAAGAGCTGACACTGTCACATAATTCCTTCCATAAGCTCATCCACTCAGGTGTCGACTCCCTAGGGGGTGACATCTCTGTTACAGGCCATTGCTCCGCCTCCACATCATTTTCCTCCTCATACATGTCGACACAAACGTACCGACACACAGCACACACACAGGGAATGCTCTGATAGAGGACAGGACCCCACTAGCCCTTTGGGGAGACAGAGGGAGAGTATGCCAGCACACACCAGAGCGCTATATATATACAGGGATAACCTTATATAAGTGTTTTTCCCCTTATAGCTGCTGTATTGTTATACTGCGCCTAATTAGTGCCCCCCTCTCTTTTTTAACCCCTTTCTGTAGTGTAGTAATTGCAGGGGAGAGCCAGGGAGCTTCCCTCCAACGGAGCTGTGAGAGAAAATGGCGCCAGTGTGCTGAGGAGATAGGCTCCGCCCCCTTCTCGGCGGCCTTTTCTCCTGTTTTTCTGTGAAATCTGGCAGGGGTTAAAATTCATCCATATAGCCCTGGGGGCTATATGTGATGTATTTTCGCCAGCCAAGGTGTTTTTATTGCTGCTCAGGGCGCCCCCCCCTAGCGCCCTGCACCCTCAGTGACCGAAGTGTGAAGTGTGCTGAGGAGCAATGGCGCACAGCTGCAGTGCTGTGCGCTACCTTGGTGAAGACAGGATGTCTTCTGCCGCCGATTTTCCGGACCTCTTCTTGCTTCTGGCTCTGTAAGGGGGCCGGCGGCGCGGCTCTGGGACCGGACTCCGAGGCTGGGCCTGTGTTCGGTCCCTCTGGAGCTAATGGTGTCCAGTAGCCTAAGAAGCCCAATCCACTCTGCAAGCAGGTGAGTTCGCTTCTTCTCCCCTTAGTCCCTCGATGCAGTGAGCCTGTTGCCAGCAGGTCTCACTGAAAATAAAAAACCTAAAACTAAACTTTCACTAAGAAGCTCAGGAGAGCCCCTAGTGTGCACCCTTCTCGGCCAGGCACAAAAATCTAACTGAGGCTTGGAGGAGGGTCATAGGGGGAGGAGCCAGTGCACACCAGGTAGTCCTAAAGCTTTACTTTTGTGCCCAGTCTCCTGCGGAGCCGCTATTCCCCATGGTCCTTACGGAGTTCCCAGCATCCACTAGGACGTCAGAGAAAATAGGATTTTAATACCTACCGGTAAATCCTTTTCTCTTAGTCCGTAGAGGATGCTGGGGACACCAAAAGAACCATGGGGTATAGACGGGATCCGCAGGAGACATGGGCACTTTAAGACTTTGAAAAGGGGTGTGCACTGGCTCCTCCCTCTATGCCCCTCTTCCAGACTCCAGTTATAGGAACTGTGCCCAGGGAGACGGACAAATTTCGAGGAAATGATTTATTGTTAAGGCCCATATAGACGGGCCGATGCGGGAGAGATGTGTGCTGAGCGTGCGGGGGGAGACGGGGGGCCGCTCACTTCACCCAGCGGGTGAAATGAGCGACCCACTAGATTGGCCTGTACTGCAGGCCAATCTAGCAGCAGCGATAGCGATGCGTGGGGCTGCGCATCGCTATCGCTGTAGGGGGCTACACACGGAGCAATAATGCTCAAATTCGAAGCAATCTAATCAGATTGCTTAGAATATCGCTCCGTGAGTACCCCCCTTTAAACTAAGGTAATATTCATACCAACACACACCGCAAACACGCTGCACAACGTGGCATTCAACAGAACCCAAGCCAACGGCATGAACCAATGTCAGCAACAGGCCGACTATAAACATAACACAACATGTGTGTAACAAGAATTAATAACTGCAGATACTGGCCCTCATTCCGAGTCGTTCGCTCGGTATTTATCGCATCGCAGTGAAATTTCGCTTAGTACGCATGCGCAATATTCGCACTGCGACTGCGCCAAGTAATTTTACAATGGAGATAGTATTTTTACTCACGGCTTTTTCATCGCTCCGGCGATCGTAGTGTGATTGACAGGAAATGGGTGTTACTGGGCGGAAACAGGCCGTTTTATGGGCGTGCGGGAAAAAACGCTACCGTTTCCGGAAAAAACGCAGGAGTGGCCGGGGAAACGGGGGAGTGTCTGGGCGAACGCTGGGTGTGTTTGTGACGTCAAACCAGGAACGACAAGCACTGAACTGATCGCAGATGCCGAGTAAGTGTGGAGCTACTCTGAAACTGCTAAGTAGTTTGTAATCGCAATATTGCGAATACATCGTTCGCAATTTTAAGATGCTAAGATACACTCCCAGTAGGCGGCGGCTTAGCGTGAGCAACTCTGCTAATATCGCCTTGCGAGCGATCAACTCGGAATGAGGGCCACAGTACGCACTAGGACGGGCGCCCAGCATCCTCTACGGACGAAGAGAAAATCCTATTTTATCATACGTCCTAGAGGAGGCTGGGGACACCAAAAGAACCATGGGGTTATACCAAAGCTCTAGAACGGGCGGGAGAGTGCGGATGACTCTGCAGCACCGATTGACCAAATTTGAGGTCTTCATCGGCCAGGGTATCAAACTTGTAAAACTTCGCAAAAGTGTTCGAACCCGACCAAGTAGCCGCTCGGCAAAGCTGTAATGTCGAGACCCCTCGGGCAGCCGCCCAGGACGAGCCCACCTTTCTAGTAGAATGGGCCTTCACCGAATTCAACGGTAATCCGGTCGTGGAATGAGCATACTGAATCGTGTTACAAATCCAGCGTGCAATGGTCTGTTTGGAAGCAGGACACCCAATCTTGTTGGGAACATACAGGACAAACAAAGCTTCGGTTTTCCTAACCCGAGCCGTTCTGGTGACATAAATTTTCAGAGCTCTGACCACATCCAAAGATTTTGACTCAACGAAAGCGTCAGTAGCCACTGGCACCACAATAGGCTGGTTCATGTGGAAAGATGAAACAACCTTCGGCAGAAAATGCTGCCGAGTCCTCAACTCTGCTCTATCTTCATGAAAGATTAAATGAGGGCTCTTGTGAGACAAGGCCGCTAACTCAGACACCCGCCTTGCGGACACCGAGGCCAACAGGATGACCACTTTCCAAGTGAGAAACTTTAACTCCACCGTCTGTAAAGGCTCAAACCAATGCGATTGAAGGGACTGCAACACCACGTTAAGATCCCATGGTGCCACAGGGGGCACAAATGGAGGTTGGATGTGCAACACACCCTTCACGAAAGTTTGAACTTCTGGAAGGGAGGCCAATTGTTTTTGAAAGAAAACCGATAAGGCTGAAATTTGAACCTTAATTGAGCCCAACTTTAGGCCCGCCTCTTCACCAGCTTGTAGAAAATGGAGAAAATGTCCTAGCTGAAACTCTTCTGCAGGAGCCTTCTTGGATTCACACCAAGACACATACTTCCTCCAAATGCAGTGGTAATGTTTAGACGTTACACCCTTCCTGGCCTGAAGAAGTGTGGGAATGACTTCACTGGGAATACCCTTTCCGTGCTAGGATCTGGCGTTCAACCGCCATGCCGTCAAATGTAGCCGCGGTAAGTCGTGGTATACGCACGGCCCCTGCTGTAACAGGTCCTCGCGTAGAGGAAGAGGCCAGGGATCTCCTATGAGTAATTCCTGAAGATCTGGATACCAAGCCCTCCTTGGCCAGTCTGGGACAAAGAGGATTGCTTGAACCTTTGTTCTTCTTATGATCTTTAGAACTTTTGGAATGAGAGGAAGTGGAGGGAACACATACACCGACAGAAACACCCATGGTGTCACCAGTGAATTCCCTGCTATTGCTTGTGGGTCCCTGGACCTGGAACAATATCTCTGAAGCTTTTTGTTGAGACGCAACGCCATCATGTCTATGTGAGGAATTCCCCACCGACTTGTCACTTCTGTGAAGACCTCTTGATGGAGGCTCCATTCTCCTGGATGGAGATTGTGTCTGCTGAGGAAGTCTGCTTCCCAGTTGTCCACTCCTGGAATGAAGATCGCTGACAGCGCTCTTGTATGCTTCTCTGCCCAGCGGAGAACCTTTGTGACTTCTGCCATTGCCACTCTGCTTTTTGTTCTGCCCTGGCGGTTTATGTACGCTACTGCTGTCACATTGTCCGATTGGATCAGCACGGGCAGATTGCGAAGAAAATGTTCCGCCTGCACAAGGCCGTAGTAAATAGCCCTTAACTCCAGAACATTTATGTGGAGACGAGTTTTCTGGCTTGACCATCTTCCTTGGAAGTTTTCCTCTTGCGTGACTGCACCCCATCCTCGGAGACTTGCATCCGTGGTTATTAGGATCCAGTCCTGGATCCCGAACCTGCACCTCTCCAGGAGGTGAGAGCTGTGCAGCCACCACAGGAGTGATATTCTGTCTTTGAAGACAGGACTATTTTCCGGTGCATGTGCAGGTGGGATCCGGACCACTTGTCCAATAGGTCCCACTGAAATACTCTGGCATGGAATCTGCCAAACTGAATGGCCTCGTAGGTCGCCACCATCTTCCCCAGCAACCGAGTGCACTGATGGATTGACACTCTTGGTGGTTTCAGAATATGTTTGACCAGGCTCTGAAGTTCCTGAGCCTTTTCCACCAGAAGAAAAATTCTCTGTAGTTCTGTGTCCAGTATCATCCCTAAAAATGACAACCTCGTTGCCGGAATCAACTGTGATTTTGGCAAGTTTAGGAGCCAACCGTGTTGTTGAAGTACTGTCAGGGATAGGGTAACGTTTTTCACCAACTGGTCCCTGGATCTCGCCTTTATCAGGAGATCGTCCAAGTATGGGATAATTGTGACTCCTTGCTTGCGAAGGAGAACCATCATTTCCGCCATTAATTTGGTGAAAATCCTCCATGCCGTGGACAGACCAAACGACAACGTCTGAAATTGGTAATGACAATCCTGAATTGCAAACCTCAGGTAAGCCTGATGTGGAGGAAAAATGGGAACATGTAAGTAGGCATCTTTTATGTCCACCAACACCATAAAATCCCCTTCCTCCAGACTGTAGATCACTGCTCGGAGAGACTACATTTTGAATTTGAATTTTTTCAGGTAGAAATTGAGGGATTTCAGGTTTAGGATTGGCCTGACCGAGCCATCCGGCTTCGGAACCACAAATAGACTTGAATAAAAGCCTTCTCCCTGTTGTGACTGGGGAACCCTGACTATAACCTGATTTTGACACAACTTTTGTATGGCGTTGCAAATTACCTCCCTGTCCGGAAGAGAAACTGGCAAGGCCGATTTGAAAAATCGGTGAGGGGGGACGTCATGAAACTCCAGTTTGTACCCTTGGGATATTATTTGTAAAACCCATGGGTCCAGGTCCGAACGAACCCAGAACTGACTGAAAAGTTTGAGACGTGCCCCCACCGGTGCGGACTCCCTCAGAGGAGCCCCAGCGTCATGCGCTGGATTTGGCAGAAGTAGGGGAGGACTTCTGCTCCTAGGAACCCGCCACGGCTGGTGATCTTTTACCCTTTCCCCTTCCTCTAGCAGCAAGGAAGGAAGAACCTCGCCCTTTCTTGTATTTATTGGGCCGAAAGGGCTACATTTGATAGTGGTGTGTCTTTTGTTGTGAAGGCACATAAGGCAAAAATTATGACTTACCCGCGGTAGCCGTAAATACCAAATCAGCAAGGCCGTCACCAAACAAGACACCACCTTTGTACGGTAGGGATTCCATATTTTTCTTAGAGTCAGTATCAGCATTCCACTGATGAATCCATAATGCTCACCTAGCTGAGACTGCCATGGCATTGGCCCTTGATCCCGAAAGGCCAATATCCCTCGCAGCTTCCTTTAGGTAAACTGACGCATCCTTGATATAACCCAGCGTCAAGAGGATGTTATCCCTATCTAGGGTATCTATGTCAGATGACAAGTTATCTGCCCACTTTTCAATAGCACTACTCACCTATGCAGGGGCAATGACCGGTCTGAGTAGTGTACCTGTGGTCGTATAAATGGATTTTCCCTTGCGTCCTAGAGGATGCTGGGGACTCCGTAAGGACCATAGGGTATAGACGGGCTCCGCAGGAGACATGGGCACTATAAAGAACTTTAGAATGGGTGTGCACTGGCTCCTCCCTCTATGCCCCTCCTCCAGACCTCAGTTAGATCCTGTGCCCAGAGGAGACTGGGTGCATTACAGGGAGCTCTCCTGAGTTCTCTGAAAGAAAGTATTTTGTTAGGTTTTTTATTTTCAGGGAGCTCTGCTGGCAACAGTCTCCCTGCATCGAGGGACTGAGGAGAGAGAAGCAGACCTACTTAAGTGATAGGCTCTGCTTCTTAGGCTACTGGACACCATTAGCTCCAGAGGGAGTCGGAACGCAGGTCTCCCCTCGCCGTTCGTCCCAGAGCTGCGCCGCCGTCCTCCTCACATAGCCGGAAGAAAGAAGCCGGGTGAGTATAAGAAGAAAGAAGACTTCTAAGGTGGCAGAAGACTTCAGATCTTTTCTGAGGAAACGCGCAGCGGTAACGCACAACACACACTAGCAGGAACGGATGGGTGCTGGGCGCAGGGGGGGCGCCCTGGGCAGCAATATTATACCTCTAGGACTGGCAAGTAGATATATAGGCTGCGGAGGCTGTATATATTAAAATCCCCCGCCAGTATTACAAAATTGAGCGGGACCGAAGCCCGCCGCCGGGGGGGCGGAGCTTGATCCCACAGCACTAACCAGCGCCATTTTCTCCACAGAGAACTGCAGAGAAGCTGGCTCCCCGGACTCTCCCCTGCTGAACACGGTGACACAGGGCAGAAAAGGGGGGGGGGGTTATTTGTAAGGCGCAGTGAGTGTATTATATACAGATTATTATATACAAAAAGCGCTATTTATCTGGGAATTTTATTTTCCAGTGTGAGTTGGCGCTGAATGTGTGCTGGCATACTCTCTCTCTGTCTCTCCAAAGGGCCTTATTGGGGAACTGTCTCCATATAAATATATCCCTGTGTGTGTGTGTGGGGGTGTCGGTACGAGTGTGTCGGCATGTCTGAAGAAGAAGGCTCATCTAAGGAGGAGGTGGAGCAGATGATTGTGGTGTCTCCGTCGGCAACGCCGACACCTGATTGGTTGGACATGTGGAATGTGTTAAATGCAAATGTGACTTTATTACATAAAAGGATGGACAAAGCAGAGTCCAGGGAAAAAGCAGGAAGTCAATCTATGGCTTTAGCTTTGTCACAGGGCCCTTCAGGGTCCCATAAACGTCCTCTATCCTAAATAGCAGACACTGATACCGACACGGATTCTGACTCCAGTGTCGACTACGATGATGCGAGGTTACACCCTAGGTTGGCCAAAAGTATTCATTATATGATTGTTGCAATAAAAGATGTTTTGCATATCACAGATGACCCATCTGTCCCTGACACGAGGGTGCACATGTTTAAGGAAAAGAAACCTGAGGTAACCTTTCCCCCATCTCATGAGCTGAACGAGTTATTCGAAAAAGCTTGGGAAACTCCAGATAAAAAAACTGCAGATTCCAAAGAGGATTCTTATGGCGTATCCTTTTCCTGCACGGGACAGGGTACGATGAGAGTCCTCGCCCAGGGTGGACAAGGCTTTAACGCGTTTGTCCAAGAAGGTGGTGCTACCGTCTCCTGACACGGCAGCCAACAAGGATCCTGCTGATCGTAGACCGGAAACTACCTTAAAATCTATTTATACACATATGGGTGCTTTACTCAGGCTGGCAATAGCATCGGCATGGGTATGTAGCGCAGTTGCAGCTTGGACAGATACCTTGTCAGCTGACATTGATACCCTAGACAGGGATACCATTTTATTGATCTTAGGTCACATTAAAGACGCAGTCTTATATATGAGAGACGTTGGGCTGCTAGGTTCGAGAGCCAACGCCATGGCGATTTCGGCTAGGCGAGCCCTGTGGACCCGCCAATGGACAGGTGATGCCGACTCAAAGAGGCATATGGAGGTTTTACCTTACAAGGGTAAGGTCTTATTGGGGAAGGTCTCGCGGACCTGGTTTCCACAGCTACCGCGGGTAAATCTACCTTTTTGCCTTTTGTTCCCCCACAGCAAAAGAAAACTCCACAATATCAGATGCAGTCCTTTCGGTCGCATAAGTCCAGAAGAGGTCGGGGCTCATCCTTCCTCGCCAGAGGTAAGGGTAGAGAGAAAAGAACGCCTGCTACGGCTAGTTCCCAGGAGCAGAAGTCCTCTCCAGCTTCCACTAAATCCACCGCATGACGCTGGGGCTCCACTGAGGGAGTCTGCACTGGTGGGGGCACAGCTTCGACTCTTCCGCCAGGTCTGGGTTCTGTCAGACGTGGATCCTTGGGCGCTGGAAATTGTGTCCCAAGGCTACAAACTGGAATTCGAAGAGGTGCCTCCTCGCCGATTTTTCAAGTCGGCCTTGCCAGCTGCTCCCCCAGAGAGGGAAATAGTGTTAGCTGCAATTCAAAAGCTGTGTCAACAGCAAGTGATTATCAAGGTTCCCCCAGTCCAACAGGGGAAAGGGTACTATTCAACCCTGTTCGTGGTCCAGAAACCGGATGGCTCGGTCAGACCCATTTTAAATCTAAAATCCCTAAACATGTACTTGAAAAAGTTCAAATTCAAGATGGAATCGCTCCAGGCAGTGATCTCCAGCCTGGAAGGGGGGGATTTTATGGTGTCACTAGACATAAAGGATGCATACCTTCATGTCCCCATATATCCTCCTCATCAGGAGTACCTGAGATTCGCTGTACAGGACTGTCATTACCAGTTTCAGACATTGCCGTTTGGGCTTTCCACGGCCCCGAGAAATTTCACCAAGGTGATGGCGGAGATGATGGTGCTCCTGCGCAGACAGGGAGTCACAATTATCCCATACTTGGACGATCTCCTGATAAAAGCGAGATCGAGAGATCAATTGCTGAAAAGCGTGTCACTCTCCCTGAGAGTGCTACAACAGCACGGTTGGATTCTAAATCTGCCAAAGTCTCAATTGATTCCAACATCTCGTCTATCATTCCTAGGCATGATTCTAGACACGGAACAGAAGAGGGTTTTTCTCCCAATGGAAAAAGCCCAGGGCCTCCAGAACATGGTCAGACACCTGCTGAAACCAAAAAGAGTGTCGGTTCATCAATGCACTCGAGTTCTGGGAAAAATGGTGGCAGCCTACGTGGCCATTCCCTTCGGCAGGTTCTATGCGAGGACTTTTCAGTGGGACCTTCTAGACAAGTGGTCCGGGTCCCATCTACAATTGCATCAGAAGATAAGCCTGTCCCCCAGGGCCAGGGTGTCTCTTCTGTGGTGGCTGCAGAGTGCTCACCTTCTAGAGGGTCGCAGGTTCGGCATTCAAGACTGGCTTCTGATAACCACGGGCGCGAGCCTCCGAGGATGGGGAGCAGTCACACAAGGAAGGAATTTTCAGGGACTATGGTCAAGCCAGGAGGCTTGTCTACACATCAACGTACTGGAATTAAGGGCCATATACAACGGCCTACGACAAGCGGAGAATCTTCTTCACGACCTACCGGTTCTGATTCAATCAGACAACGTCACAGCCGTGGCTCATGTAAACCGCCAAAGCGGGACATGGAGCAGAGTGGCGATGGAGGAAGCCACCAGGATTCTTCACTGGGCGGAAAATCACGTAAGCACTCTGTCAGCAGTCTTCATTCCGGGTGTGGACAACTGGGAAGCAGACTTCCTCAGCAGACGCGATCTCCATCCAGGAGAGTGGGGACTTCATCAAGAAGTTTTTGCAGAGATAACAAGTCATTGGGGACTTCCTCAAGTAGACATGATGGCGTCACGCCTCAACAAGAAGCTTCTGAGGTATTGTGCCAGGTCAAGGGACCCTCAGGCAGTGGCGGTGGACGCCCTGGTGACACCATGGGTGTTTCAGTCGGTCTAAGTGTTCCCTACTCTTCCTCTCATCTCAAAAATATTGAGAATCATAAGACGAAAAAGAGTGCAGACGATACTCATTGTTCCAGATTGGCCTCGAAGGGCCTGGTATTCAGATCTTCAGGAAATGCTCACAGAAGATCCATGGCCTCTTCCTCTCAGGGAGGACCTGTTGCAGCAGGGGCTCTGCGTGTTCCAAGACTTACCGTGGTTACGTTTGACAGCATGGCGGTTGAACGCCGAATCCTAGCTGGAAAAGGAATTCCGGAAGAAGTCATCCCTAGGAAGGAGGTGACGGCGAAGCATTATCACCGTATCTGGAGGAAGTATGTATCTTGGTGTGAAGCCAAGAGTGCTCCTACGGAAGATTTCCATCTGGGCCGTTTTCTCCACTTTCTTCAGACAGGAGTGGATATGGGCCTGAAGTTAGGCTCCATTAAAGTACAGATTTCGGCCTTATCTATTTTCTTTCAGAAGGAATTGGCTTCTCTTCCAGAAGTCCAGACTTTTGTAAAGGGAGTGCTGCACATCCAGTCTCCTTTTGTGCCCCCAGTGGCACCATGGGACCTTAACGTGGTGTTACGGTTCCTAAACTCTCACTGGTTTGAACCGCTTCAGACGGTTGAATTAAAATTTCTCACTTGGAAGGTGGTCATGTTGCTGGCCTTGGCATCTGCGAGGCGGGTGTCCGAATTGGCGGCTTTGTCTCACAAGAGCCCCTATCTGATTTTTCATGTGGATAGAGCAGAGTTGAGGACTCGTCCTCAATTTCTGCCTAAGGTGGTTTCATCGTTTCATATGAACCAACCTATTGTGGTGTTTGTGGCTATGGAAGACTTGGAGGACTCCAAGTCTCTGGATGTAGTCAGGGCCTTAAAAATCTAGGTGTAGTACGGCTGACCGGCGGGGAGGGGCGAGTGCAGCAAGCCCCTTGCGGGCTCGGTGGCGACCTGCGGTCGCCACGGGTTCTATTCCCACTCTATGGGTGTCGTGGACACCCACGAGTGGAAATAGTCCCTGTTGGTCGGCATGCCGACCATCGGGACAGTGACCCGTCGGGCTGGTGGAGGAGGTCATGTGACTGTCGGTCAGCTGACCGGCGGTCACATGAATACCACCCTAAAAATCTATGTAGCCAGGACGGCTAGGGTTAGGAAAACAGAGGCACTGTTTGTCCTGTATGCAGCCAACAAACTTGGCGCTCCCGCTTCAAAGCAGACTATTGCTCGCTGGATCTGTAACACGATTCAGCAGGCGCATTCTACGGCTGGATTGCCGTTGCCAAATTCGGTAAAAGCCCATTCCTCTAGGAAGGTGGGCTCTTCTTGGGCGGCTGCCCGAGGCGTCTCAGCTTTACAGCTTTGCCGAGCAGCTACCTGGTCGGGTTCAAACACTTTTGCAAAGTTCTAAGTTTGATACCCTGGCTGATGAGGACCTTGCGTTTGCTCAGTCGGTGCTGCAGAGTGGTCCGCACTCTCCCGCCCGGTCTGGAGCTTTGGTATAAACCCCATGGTCCTTACGGAGTCCCCAGCATCCTCTAGGACGTAAGAGAAAATTTGATTTTAAACCTACCGGTAAATCTTTTTCTCCTAGTCCGTAGAGGATGCTGGGCGCCCGTCCCAGTGCGGCCTCTTTTCTGCAAGGCTTGTTTATAGTTATTGTTTACATAAGGGTTATGTTACAGTTGAAGTCAGTCGTTGCCTGATACTGTTTGTTCATACTGTTAACTGGTTGCGTATATTCCAGGTTATACGGTGTGGATGGTGTGGGCTGGTATGAATCTTGCCCTTGGGTTCACAAAAATCCTTTCCTCGTACTGTCCGTCTCCTCTGGGAACAGTTCTCTAGCTGAGGTCTGGAGGAGGGGCATAGAGGGAGGAGCCAGTGCACACCCATACTAAAGTTTCTTTGTAGTGCCCATGTCTCCTGCGGAGCCAGTCTATACCCCATGGTCCTTACGGAGTCCCCAGCATCCTCTACGGACTAGGAGAAAAAGATTTACCGGTAGGTTTAAAATCTTATTTTTTGGTAGCTTCCTGCCTACGATCTGCAGGGTCTTTAAGGGCCGCCGTGTCAGTTGCCGGTAGAGCCACCTTTTTAGACAACCGCGATAGGGCCTTGTCCACAATGGGGGGTGACTCCCACTTTTACCCTATCCCCAGTGGGAAACGGATAAACTACCGGAATCCTTTTGGGAATCTGAAATTTTCTGTCAGGACTTTCCCAGACTTTATCAAATAAAGTATTCAGCTCATGAGAGGGAGGAAACGTTATTTCAGGTTTCTTTTCCTTATACATACAGACCCTTTTATCCGACACAGCAGGGTCCTCAGTGATATGCAATACCTCTTTAATAGCCACAATCATGTACTGAATGCTCTTTGCCAATTTAGGATCTAATCTGGAATCACTATAGTCGACACTGGAATCAGTGTCCGTGTCAGTATCAGTGTCTGCCAACTGGGTAAACGTACGTTTCTGTGACCCCGAGGGGACCTGAACTTGTAATAACATATCCTCCACAGATTTCTTCCATGCTTGGGTCTGAGACTCAGACTTGTCCAATCTCTTACTAATACGAGCTACATTAGCATTCAAGGCATTCAATACATTTACCCAATCAGGAGCCGGCGGTGCCGACATGGTCACCCCCACCGCCTTTTGCGTCTCTAATACAGTCTCCTCCTGTGAAGAGCACATGCTGACACACGTGTAAACACACCCACAGACACACTGGGCTTATAGGGGACAGACCCACAGAGAAGCCTGTCAGACACACAGAGGAAATTTGCCAGCTCACACCCCAGCGCCAAATCAATAGGTCAGAAGCATTAACTAAAATGCCCCAGACCTGTAGCGCTTTTCATATTATAAAATATTGCACCAAATAACCTGCCCCCACCCCCCGTTTTGCACCCTGATACTTGTTCAGCAGTGTGAGGAAGGACCAGCGTCTCTGCAGCCAGCGGAGAGGAAATGGCGCCGAGTGAGCTGTGGGGATGAAGCTCCGACCCCTTAATGGCGCGCTTCTGTCCCACTCTTTTATACTGGTGGGGGTTAGGACAGTGACTTACACAAATGTCCCCTCTTGCCAGACTTTAGCTGAGGTATTTTAAGCTGCCCAGGGTGCCCCCCCGAGCCCTGCACCCAGAAGTGCTGTGTGTGTGAGCGGGAGCTTGACGCGCAGCGTCCGTCCGCTGCGCGGTACCTCAGGAAAATGCCGTCACTGAAGTCTTTCTTCTCCTACTCACCTGTCTTCTGACTTCTGGCTCTGTAAAGGGGGTGACGGCCGGCTGTGGGAGCGAGCATCTGAGCGTACCCAGCGATCAAACCCTCAGGAGCTAATGGTGTCCTGTAGCCAGAAGCAGAGCCCTTGAACTCACTAGAAGTGGGTCATACTTCTCTCCCCTTAGTCCCACGAAGCAGAGAGGTTGTTGCCAGCAGCCTCCCTGAACATAAAAAACCTAACAAAAAAGTCTGTCGGAGAAACTCAGTAGAGCTCCCCTGTAGTGCGTCCAGTCTCACTGGGCACAATTCTAAAACTGGAGTCTGGAGGAGGGGCATAGAGGGAGGAGCCAGTGCACACCCCTTTTCTCTGACGTCCTAGTGGATGCTGGGGACTCCGTAAGGACCATGGGGAATAGCGGCTCCGCAGGAGACTGGGCACAAAAGTAAAGCTTTAGAACTACCTGGTGTGCACTGGCTCCTCCCCCTATGACCCTCCTCCAAGCCTCAGTTAGATTTTTGTGCCCGAACGAGAAGGGTGCACACTAGGTGGCTCTCCTGAGCTGCTTAGTGAAAAGTTTAGTTTTAGGTTTTTTATGTTCAGTGAGACCTGCTGGCAACAGGCTCACTGCATCGAGGGACTAAGGGGAGAAGAAGCGAACTCACCTGCTTGCAGAGTGGATTGGGCTTCTTAGGCTACTGGACATTAGCTCCAGAGGGACCGATCACAGGCCCAGCCATGGATAGGTCCCAGAGCCGCGCTGCCGGCCCCCTTACAGAGCCAGAAGACAGAAGAGGTCCGGAAAATCGGCGGCAGAAGACGTCCTGTCTTCAACAAGGTAGCGCACAGCACTGCAGCTGTGCGCCATTGCTCTCAGCACACTTCACACTCCGGTCACTGAGGGTGCAGGGCGCTGGGGGGGGGCGCCCTGAGACGCAATAAAAACACCTTGGATGGCAAAAAAATGCATCACATATAGCTCCTGGGCTATATGGATGAATTTAACCCCTGCCAGAATACACAGAAAAACGGGAGATAAGGCCGCCGAGAAGGGGGCGGAGCCCATCTCCTCAGCACACTGGCGCCATTTTCCCTCACAGCTCCGTTGGAGGGAAGCTCCCTGGCTCTCCCCTGCAGTCACTACACTACAGAAAAGGTTAAAAAAGAGAGGGGGGCACTAATTATGCGCAGTATTAAAAATACAGCAGCTATAAGGGGAAAAACACTTATATAAGGTTATCCCTATATATATATAGCGCTCTGGTGTGTGCTGGCAAACTCTCCCTCTGTCTCCCCAAAGGGCTAGTGGGGTCCTGTCCTCTATCAGAGCATTCCCTGTGTGTGTGCTGTGTGTCGGTACGTTTGTGTCGACATGTGTGACAGGACGGTACCGTACGGAAGCACTCGCCGCTTGCCGCGTCCCGTTGACTGCGCACAGAATGGAAGGTCAAGCCGCACGAGGCCTGACCACATAGGGGATTCCCGCTTACCGTCAGTAACCGCCTGTTACTGACTCCACCCACTGCGCTGTGGGCGGGTTCTTGCTGCCACCACCAAACCCCTAACCTGCCGTGGCGTTTGGAACCACGGTTCTGCTCTGTATGTGCCGACGCACTGCCTTACCACAGCTGTGTGGTGTTGACGAATCCCCTCTAGCCACTTGCTAGGCCTCTACCGGTAGCTGGCGGAAGGCGGAGCTTGGAGACGTCAGGTGCTTCCCTGGACAGCCGGAGAACGGGGCTAGGTTTGGCCTAACCCTGTAGGTCACAAGATGAAGCAGTCTTCTTGAGGCAAAGGTGTTTATTGCTCAAATAACCTTTAAAAAGGCTCCTCCCTATTGCTAGGGGCAACAGCATACAATCAAGATGTTTTCAGCAGAAGAAGATGTTACAATACACTCTCCTATGGGCCAACTGCCCTTCTTTTATCCCTCTCCAAGACCCCTTACCACAGGGGGTAAGCCCGCCCTGTGGTGCACAACCAATCAATGTTTACCCATGAGCTGTGCATGCTCTGGTCTCATGCACACCTAACATTGTTCCCTATGGACAGTGGGGAGTGGTCGGTCTCCTTGGACTCTCCCATCTGGGAGAGTCAGGATACTCCCCGGTGCCGTTCAGTCTGGCTGGGGGGAAGTTTTTCCCTCCTAAACTGACTTCCAGAAACCTGCCCGGGACCCCTCTCACTGCCTGCAGCCTGGATTTGGGCTCCAGAGCTGGGCAGCCTGGCTCCCCGGTCCAGGTTTCTTGGCACTACGGCTGATCTCCATGGAGCTCCAAGAAACCACTCAGCTTGTTTCATAGCTAAGCTGCTTCTCTCTCTCCCTGTGCCTCTTGGAAATGTGAGGCTGGATGGGAAAACATTCCGTTTTTGGGGAAAAGGTCTGGGAGAATCCATCAGCCTGCACAGCTATGGATTCCCCCCTCCTGGGACACACAATCAAGTAAGTGCAATTTATCTTTAAATACATTACATTTAAATCACACTGTACATTTCCCTGTAAATATACACTGAGCCTGTGCCCTGCACAGACTCTACATACTCAGGCACTGCAGTGCCTTATAACACACTGTATGTCATTATTTAACTACTGTGTACTAGCCCTGCAGCCTGGCTGCTAGGGCTCTCTGTCAGTGCTGGAGGTATGGGGCTGGCTTCCCCCATCCTCCAGCCTGCCTTCCTGCCTCTGGGGTTCCAGGGAGCTGGCTCTCCCTGTCCCCCCAGTGTGGCACTAACCAGTGGCCTCGCCGCACGCAGCGGCGCACCCCCCTGTACCGAAGTCCGGCGGCCCGGGACACTTGTCCCGGCCGCCGTGACCCTGGCTTGTTTCAGTGCTGAGGCGCCGGGAGCGTAGCTCCCGGACCCCAGCGCTTCACCATCCTGCTCGGCAGCCTAATGTCCCCCACACCGCTAGGGAGCCGGCTAGCCCGGTCCCCCATGAGCGGCGCTATTAGCCTCGCCGCAGCGTCCGGCGGGGAGCCGGGCTGCGGCGCACCCCCCTCGCCAGCTAGCAGCCCGGGACGTCCGTCCCGGCTGCTGCGGCTGGCCACCCGTGCTGGGCTGAGGCGCCGGAAGCAGAGCTCCCAGCCCCCAGCGGCGGCTCTCACAGAGAGCACTGCAGCGGGAGCCGAGCTCCCAGCCGCAGCGCTCACCCTTCTCCCCGGCGCGCACACTCCAGTGCGCCCGGGGCTACACTGACCACTGCCGGGAGCGGAGCTCCCGGACTCCGGCGGTCAGCGGCTGCCTCCTTTCCCCCGGCGCGCACACACTGCTGAGCGCGCCGGGGGCTGGCCTCCCTGCCGTGGTCTCCGGAGGGGTCCGGGACCACGGCACAGTTTAAAATACATTTTTTTTTTACATTAATAAAACACGGCGCCTAGCGCCCACAATACATTTTTAAATCTGGCGCCAAGCGCCCATTGTCTTTGCAAATGGCGCCGGGCACTAGGGGTTAACCCCTTCAGTGCTGCGGCGGCCATTTGCCTCGTGGCTGGGGCTCTCCGGCCACACTCCCCCCCCATTCAAGCGGGTCAACCAGGGACCCATGTCCCAACGATTTGGGTCCTGGTCCCGCAGTCCGTTGGGGTGAAGGGGACGCTACCTGGGGGGTGTAGGCTCTGGCCTAGACAGTTCATCCATAGTGTAGTGGGCCTCTCTTCGTGGGTGCACAATGTTCAAATAGTCCACCTGAAGTCCAAGTTCAAGGCTCCACCACAAAAGTCTGTCCAATTCCCCCAAGGTAGGTTGCAGCCACCTAACAGATAGGTGGTAAGTCACCACGGTGGGGGGCCGGTTACAAACAAGTGCCACCCACGGTGTCCCAACTGTGGCATACCCCACCTCCCACAATAGCAGTATACTGCTCAACCAGGCCACAGGGTGCTCCCGCCCATATGGCTCTTTCTGGCTCGGTACTGCTCCCAGTCCGTGCAGTGGCGCAATAGTTCGTAACACACAGTCCTGGTCAAGAATGTGCGCCATCAGCACTGGAGCGGGTACCCGAGCCTCCTTCAATGATTGGAATGCCAACTCGCAAGCGGGTGCAAAGTCCACTGACTTGGGAATGCCCTTCCTAGCCATCTCTGTCAAGGGGTTCACTACAGGACTAAAGTCAATGACAACATGTCCGTAGGGCCTTACAGGTTCTAAGGTCAGTACCGGTCTGGGTGATGTGGGTCGGGGACAGCCTCTGGTTGCCTCCACCCCCTCTGGGTTGGGCCTACCCCTGTCTCCTCCCACATGGTGCCCCAGGCACTGCACCTCCGTCATACCTATCTGGCAACTGTCTGCCCTAACTGTTAGACCTGCCCTCCAATCCTCTTCTGTCGACCTATGACTCGGGAAACCTACCCTGTCACCTAGGCCTACTCTTCCCTCCTCGTCCGCTACCTGTGCCACAGTGATGGCGGCCAGACCACCAGCCTCTGGATCCTGTGTGGCATCCACTACAGGGAGGCTGCGTGTCTTCCCCGATCTACTGTGCACAGGCAAGGGACCTGCTATGTCCACAGCAACTTGCTGCAAGGGTTCTCCTATGGGCAGAGGCCCAGAGACAACACAACCGCTGGAGTGCCCCGGCTGCCAACGCATGGCACCAGCCTTACATGTGGTCTGGGCGTCATCCGACATTCCAGACCAGGGTAAGCTCTGTATCAGGCACTTCAGGGTACGGTCTGTCTCCGGGTTACTGTCCAAAGGGGTTTCGCTGGCAACCGACACCGGTTGCGCAGGAACGTTCCTTGAGGGGACCAGTTGGACACATTCCCTATCTGGTCTATCCCCTCCCACTTTCCTGTCTACCCTGTACCTTAACCCTTCCCGCCAGGTCAAACTTCCCGCCCCAACCCGGTCAAGGCCGCTGCCAGAGTGGCGCCTCATGCCTTTCGGGGATGGGTCGGAGAGTTGAACCTCCCTAAACTCCTGCCTGTGGCCCTCAATCTCTCCTAAATTGGGACACTCTACAGGGGGATCTAGGTGGGGACTACTAGGGTCAGTCTGGTAGGGGTCAGTCATGGAAAAATCAGTGTGGTTTCTCATACTCACCGCCGGAGTTGGCAAACCACTTGGGTCAGGAGCATCATTGGGCACCCCCACAGGATCAAACGAGCTGGAACCGACATCCTCTGCGTTGCTAGTGAACGTGGGCATACCAGAGGCAAAAGGCATGCGGGGTAGATGTGCTGATCTAGCCGCTGTAATCTTTTCCTCTGGGCTGGTTGATGCTGTGGTTGGCTGTGCTGGCAGTTGTCTAGCAGCTGTAGTCTTTTCCTCTGAGCTGGGCGGTGCTGGAGTAGCTGATGTCAATGGTGGTTTTGGAACTTGACTCCGGGGAATGGCGCCAACAAACATAGTGACGATCCCACCACCCAGATCATTTCCTAGGACCACATCAGTTGGGAGACCATCCATGACGGCAACTTCTCGCAACTCTGGTCCAGCTCCCCAGTCCAGGTAGACTCTTGCCATGGGAACCGCTTTTTCTGTTCCTTCTGCCAGGGTGACCGTGGCAGTGCGACCCTGCAATACTGCAGCAGGATCTATAAGGTGGGGGCTCACCACAGTGATTGAGGCCCCAGAGTCTCTTAGGCCTTCTCCCTGCAGGGGTCCCACGTGGACTGGCTGCAGGTGCCTCCACATGTTGTGTAGGGGCTGTTTGGCCATGCAGGTGACTCTCTCCGCAGAGTGCACCTGTCTCTCGCCACACTCCATCGGACTGACTGAAGGGGGAACAGTCTCTGTAGGCTCATCTCCTCTCGTCAAACAAGCGATCCGGGCTCCAGCACTCGGATTTGGGGCACGAGTCTGGGGTGCTTGGGATGCAGGACAGTTCATCCTCAGATGTCCGATTTTCCCACAGCCGTAGCACTTCTTCTCCAGTCGTGGCACCGATGATCTCTGATCAGTTGCAGGGACGCTGCGGTGCGGTTGCTGGCCAAGAGCACCCGGGTTGGAAGATGCTTGTCTTTGGGGGTGATGAGCTGAAGAGGGGGGTCCCCTTGGTGGTACAGTCTGTTGGAGCTGGCTGCTGGCGGGGCGCTTCTGCCCCCGTGGCCGAATTGCCACATATTTGTCGGCTAATTGGGCAGCCATTTTTAAGCTGGGTGGCTCCCGATCTAGCACCCACTCCTTCACTTCTTGGGCGCACCTGCGGTAGAACTGCTCCCTGCAGATCAGGTCGATCAGTGCGTCCCATGTAGTGGCTTCCGAATCCTTCACCCACTTCACCACGTACTGCCGCAGCTGGGTGGCGAACTGCTCATGGGTGCTGCTAGGATTCTTGGGCAAGTCTCTGAACTTCTTCCTGTAAGACTCGGGAGTGATGAAGAATCGCTGGAGGAGGGCCTTCGCGACTTCGTCGTAGTTCCCGCAGTCCTCCGTCGCCACTCCTCGATAGGCCTCCAAGGCCTCTCCATGCAGAGTGGGCACCAGGTGTCTCACCCACTCTGACTTGGGTAGATCGTGTAGTTTACAAGTCCTTTCAAAAACTTGCAAATGTCCATCAATGTCCCCATCACTGTCTGCAAACTTGGCAAACTGTATACGTCCTGATCTGTGTACAACAGCTGACAACGGCTCCCGGGGTACCACGGCCTGTGGTGCCCGCTCATCACGCCACATCTGGATGATGATCAAGCGCTCTTGCTCCGTTGCCCTTTCCCCCAATTCCGCTAGCCGATCTGCTAGGGTATCCGGGCCGCCCCCCCTGGGACGTTGGGATCCTGGCCCTGCTAGGGATTGCTGGGAAACATTGCTGCTGTGAGAGAGGGCGGGGCTTGTGGTTCTCACCGGTTCCTTACGAAGGTCCACTGTTGGGCCGTCCTCTGCGATGCTGACGCCGTCAGTGCTTTCCACCTCCGCCCGATGAGACTCCTCCACGCTCCTGAGCGCCGCCTTCATGACGCTTCTGGACGCGTTGGAAGGGATATCCACACCCTTCCCCTGGCATACGATCTCCAGATCCTCCTTGGACATTCCGCTGAATTCCGCCATCTTGTGCGTTCTCCTGCGCTGCAGTTACTCCTCTCCTGAGTAACTCGGCTTCTCCAATCGGGTGATGAAAAGCCGCCTGGGAATATCCCACCACTATGCCACCAATTTCTGTGACAGGACGGTACCGTACGGAAGCACTCGCCGCTTGCCGCGTCCCGTTGACTGCGCACAGAATGGAAGGTCAAGCCGCACGAGGCCTGACCACATAGGGGATTCCCGCTTACCGTCAGTAACCGCCTGTTACTGACTCCACCCACTGCGCTGTGGGCGGGTTCTTGCTGCCACCACCAAACTCCTAACCTGCCGTGGCGTTTGGAACCACGGTTCTGCTCTGTATGTGCCGACGCACTGCCTTACCACAGCTGTGTGGTGTTGACGAATCCCCTCTAGCCACTTGCTAGGCCTCTACCGGTAGCTGGCGGAAGGCGGAGCTTGGAGACGTCAGGTGCTTCCCTGGACAGCCGGAGAACGGGGCTAGGTTTGGCCTAACCCTGTAGGTCACAAGATGAAGCAGTCTTCTTGAGGCAAAGGTGTTTATTGCTCAAATAACCTTTAAAAAGGCTCCTCCCTATTGCTAGGGGCAACAGCATACAATCAAGATGTTTTCAGCAGAAGAAGATGTTACAATACACTCTCCTATGGGCCAACTGCCCTTCTTTTATCCCTCTCCAAGACCCCTTACCACAGGGGGTAAGCCCGCCCTGTGGTGCACAACCAATCAATGTTTACCCATGAGCTGTGCATGCTCTGGTCTCATGCACACCTAACATTGTTCCCTATGGACAGTGGGGAGTGGTCGGTCTCCTTGGACTCTCCCATCTGGGAGAGTCAGGATACTCCCCGGTGCCGTTCAGTCTGGCTGGGGGGAAGTTTTTCCCTCCTAAACTGACTTCCAGAAACCTGCCCGGGACCCCTCTCACTGCCTGCAGCCTGGATTTGGGCTCCAGAGCTGGGCAGCCTGGCTCCCCGGTCCAGGTTTCTTGGCACTACGGCTGATCTCCATGGAGCTCCAAGAAACCACTCAGCTTGTTTCATAGTTAAGCTGCTTCTCTCTCTCCCTGTGCCTCTTGGAAATGTGAGGCTGGATGGGAAAACATTCCGTTTTTGGGGAAAAGGTCTGGGAGAATCCATCAGCCTGCACAGCTATGGATTCCCCCCTCCTGGGACACACAATCAAGTAAGTGCAATTTATCTTTAAATACATTACATTTAAATCACACTGTACATTTCCCTGTAAATATACACTGAGCCTGTGCCCTGCGGCGCACCCCCCTGTACCGAAGTCCGGCGGCCCGGGACACTTGTCCCGGCCGCCGTGACCCTGGCTTGTTTCAGCGCTGAGGCGCCGGGAGCGTAGCTCCCGGACCCCAGCGCTTCACCATCCTGCTCGGCAGCCTAATGTCCCCCACACCGCTAGGGAGCCGGCTAGCCCGGTCCCCCATGAGCGGCGCTATTAGCCTCGCCGCAGCGTCCGGCGGGGAGCCGGGCTGCGGCGCACCCCCCTCGCCAGCTAGTAGCCCGGGACGTCCGTCCCGGCTGCTGCGGCTGGCCACCCGTGCTGGGCTGAGGCACCGGAAGCAGAGCTCCCAGCCCCCAGCAGCGGCTCTCACAGAGAGCACTGCAGCGGGAGCCGAGCTCCCAGCCGCAGCGCTCACCCTTCTCCCCGGCGCGCACACTCCAGTGCGCCGGGGCTACACTGACCGCTGCCGGGAGCGGAGCTCCCGGACTCCGGCGGTCAGCGGCTGCCTCCTTTCCCCCGGCGCGCACACACTGCTGAGCGCGCCGGGGGCTGGCCTCCCTGCCGTGGTCTCCGGAGGGGTCCGGGACCACGGCACAGTTTAAAATACATTTTTTTTTTACATTAATAAAACACGGCGCCTAGCGCCCACAATACATTTTTAAATCTGGCGCCAAGCGCCCATTGTCTTTGCAAATGGCGCCGGGCACTAGGGGTTAACCCCTTCAGTGCTGCGGCGGCCATTTGCCTCGTGGCTGGGGCTCTCCGGCCACACTATGTATGAGGAGAAAAATGATGTGGAGACGGAGCAGATTGCCTGTAATAGTGATGTCACCCCCTAGGGGGTCGACACCTGAGTGGATGAACTGTTGGAAGGAATTACGTGACAGTGTCAGCTCTGTATAAAAGACAGTGGTTGACATGAGACAGCCGGCTACTCAGCTTGTGCCTGTCCAGACGTCTCATAGGCCGTCAGGGGCTCTAAAGCGCCCGTTACCTCAGATGGCAGATATAGACGCCGACACGGATACTGACTCCAGTGTCGACGGTGAAGAGACAAATGTGACTTCCAGTAGGGCCACACGTTACATGATTGAGGCAATGAAAAATGTTTTACACATTTCTGATAATACGAGTACCACCAAAAAGGGGTATTATGTTCGGTGAGGAAAAACTACCTGTAGTTTTCCTGAATCTGAGAAATTAAATGAGGCGTGTGACTAAAATGTTATTGGCATTATATCCTTTCCCGCCAGAGGTTAGGGTGCGTTGGGAAACACCCCCTAGGGTGGATAAAGCGCTCACACGCTTGTAAGAACAAGGGCTCTACCCTCTCCTGAGATGGCCGCCCTTAAGGATCCTGCTGATAGAAAGCAGGAGGGTATCCTAAAATGTATTTACACACATACTGGTGTTATACTGCGACCAGCAATCGCCTCAGCCTGGATGTGCAGTGCTGGGTTGGCGTGGTCGGATTCCCTGACTGAAAATATTGATACCCTAGATAGGGACAGTATATTATTGCCTATAGAGCATTTTAAAGGATGCATTTCTATATATGCGTGATGCACAGTGGAATATTTGCCGACTGGCATCAAGTCTAAGTGCGTTGTCCATTTCTGCCAGTAGAGGGTTATGGACACGACAGTGGTCAGGTGATGCGGATTCCAAACGGCATTTGGAAGTATTGCCTTATTAAGGGGAGGAGTTATTTGGGGTCGGTCTTTCAGACCTGGTGGCCACGGCAACAGCTGGGAAATCCACGTTTGTACCCCAGGTCGCCTCAACATAAGAAGACGCCGTATTATCAGGCGCAGTCCTTACGTGGGCAAGCGGTCAAAAGGTTCCTCATTTCTGCCCCGTGACAGAGGGAGAGGAAAAAGGCTGCAGAAATCAGCCAGTTCCCAGGAACAGAAGCCCTCTCCCGCCTCTACCAAGCCCTCAGTATGACGCTGGGGCTTTACAAGCAGAATCAGGCACGGTGGGGGCCCGTCTCAATGAATTTCAGCGCGCAGTAGGCTCACTCGCAATTAGACCCCTGGATCCTTCAGGTGATATATCAGGGGTACAAATTGGAATTCGAGACGTCTCCCCCTCGCCGTTTCCTAAAGTCGGCTTTACCGATGTCTCCCTCTGACAGGGAGGCAGTTTTGGAAGCCATTCACAAGCTGTATTCCCAGCAGGTTATAATCAAGGTACCCCTCCTGCAACAGGGAACGGGGTATTATTCCACACTGTTGTGGTACCGAAGCCGGACGGCTCGGTGAGACCGATTCTAAATCTAAAATCTTGAACACTTACATACGGAGGTTCAAATTCAAGATTGAGTCACTCAGAGCAGTGATTGCGAACCTGGAAGAAGGGGACTACATGATGTCTCGGGACATCAAGGATGCTTACCTTCATGTCCCAATTTACCCTTCTCACCAAGGGTACCTCAGGTTTGTGGTACAGAACTGTCACTATCAGTTTCAGACGCTGCCGTATGGATGGTCCACGGCACCCCAGGTCTTTACCAAGGTAATGGCCGAAATGATGATACTCTTTCGAAGGAAGGGAATTTTAGTTATCCCTTACTTGGACGATTCCCTGATAAGGGTAAGATCCAGGGAACAGTTGGAGGTCGGTGTAGCACTATCTCAGGTAGTGTTGCGGCAGCACGATTGGATTCTCAATATTCCAAAATCGCAGCTGATTCCGACGACTCGTCTTCTGTTCCTAGGGATGATCCTGGACACAGTCCAGAAGAAGGGGTTTCTCCCGGAGGAGAAAGTCAGGGAGTTATCCGAGCTAGTCGGGAACCTCCTATAACCGAGCCAAGTCTCAGTGCATCAATGAAAGGGTTCTGAGAAAAATGGTGGCTTCCTACGAAGCAATCCCATTCGGCAGATTCCACGCAAGAACTTTCCAGTGGGACCTGCTGGAAAAATGGTCCGGGTCGCATCTTCAGATGCATCAGCGGATAATCCTGTCACCAAGCACAAGGGTGTCTCTCCTGTGGTGGTTGCAGAGTGCTCATCTTCTAGAGGGCTGCAGATTCGACATTCAGGACTGGGTCCTGGTGACCACGGATGCCAGCCTGCGAGGCTGGGGAGCAGTCACACAGGGAAGGAATTTCCAGAGCTTATGGTCAAGCCTGGAGACATCACTTCACATAAATATCCTGAAGCTAAGGGCCATTTACAATGCTCTAAGCTCAGCATGACCTCTGCTTCAAGGTCACCCGGAGTTGATCCATTCGGACAACATCACGGCAGTCACCCACGTAAACAGACAGGGTGACACAAGAAGCAGGAGGGCAAGGCAGAAGCTGCAAGGATTCTTCGCTGGGCGGAAAATCATGTGATAGCACTGTCAGCAGTATTCATTCCGGGAGTGGACAACTGGGAAGCAGACTTCCTCAGCAGACACGACCCCCACCCGGGAGAGTGGGGACTTCACCCAGAAGTCTTCCACATGTTTATAAAACTCGACAAGTATTGCGCCAGGTCAAGGGACCCTCAGGCAATAGCTGTAGACACTCTGGTAACACAGTGGGTGTACCAGTCAGTGTATGTGTTCCCTCCTCTGCCTCTCATACCCAAGGTACTGAGAATTATAAGATGGAGAGGAGTAAGCACTATATTCGTGGCTCCGGATTGACCAAGAAGGACTTGGTAACCGGAACTTCAAGAGATGCTCACGGAGGATCCGTGGCCTCTACCTCTAAGAAGGGACCTGCTCCAGCAAGGACCCTGTCTGTTCCAAGACTTACCGCGGCTGCGTTTGACGGCATGGCGGTTGAACGCCGGATCCTGAAGGAGAAAGGCATTCCGGATGAAGTCATTCCTATCCTGATCAAAGCCAGGAAAGATATAACCGCAAAACATTATCACCGCATTTGGCGAAAATATGTTGCGTGGTGCGAGGCCAGTAAGGCCTCGACGGAGGAATTTTCAACTAGGTCGATTCCTACATTTCCTGCAAACAGGAGTGTCTATGTGCCTGAAATGGGGGTCCATTAAGGTTCAAATTTCGGCCCTGTCAATTTTCTTCCAAAAAGAACTAGCTTCAGTCCCTGAAGTTCAGACGTTTGTGAAAGGGGTACTGTATATACAGCCTCCTTTTGTGCCTCCAGTGGCACCTTGGGATCTAAATTTAGTTTTTGGGTTCCAAAAGTCACATTGGTTTGAACCACTTAAATATGTGGAGTTAAAATATCTCACATGGAAAGTGGTCATGCTGTTGGCCCTGGCCTGGGCCAGGTGCGTGTCAGAATTGGCGGCTTTATCCTGTAAAAGCCCGCATCTGATTTTCCATTCGGACAGGGCGGAATTGAGGACTTGTCCTCAGTTTCTCCCTAAGGTGGTTTTCAGCGTTTCACCTGAATCAACCTATTGTGGTGCCTGCGGCTACTAGGGACTTGGAGGACTCCAAGTTGCTAGACGTTGTCAGGGCCCTGGAAATATAGGTTTCCAGGACGGCTGGAGTCAGAAAATCTGACTCGTTGTTTATTCTGTATGCACCCAACAAGCTGGGTGCTCCTGCTTCTAAGCAGACTATAGCTCGTTGGATTTGTAGTACAATTCAGCTTGCACATTCTGTGGCAGGCCTGCCACAGCCAAAATCTGTAAAAGCCCATTCCACAAGGAAGGTGGGCTCATCTTGGGCGGCTGCCCGAGGGGTCTCGGCTTTACAACTTTGCCGAGCAGCTACTTGGTCAGGAGCAAATACGTTTGTAAAATTCTACAAATTTGATACCCTGGCTGAGGAGGACCTGGAGTTCTCTCATTTGGTGCTGCAGAGTCATCCGCACTCTCCCGCCCGTTTGGGAGCTTTGGTATAATCCCCATGGTCCTTACGGAGTCCCCAGCATCCACTAGGACGTCAGAGAAAATAAGAATTTACTTACCGATAATTCTATTTCTCGTAGTCCGTAGTGGATGCTGGGCGCCCATCCCAAGTGCGGATTGTCTACAATACTGGTACATAGTTATTGTTACCAAAAAATCGGGTTATTGCTGTAGTGAGCCATCTTTTCTAGAGGCTCCTCTGTTATCATGCTGTTAACTGGGTTTAGATCACAAGTTATATGGTGTGATTGGTGTGGCTGGTATGAGTCTTACCCGGGATTCAAAATCCTTCCTTATTGTGTACGCTCGTCCGGGCACAGTATCCTAACTGAGGCTTGGAGGAGGGTCATAGGGGGAGGAGCCAGTGCACACCAGGTAGTTCTAAAGCTTTACTTTTGTGCCCAGTCTCCTGCGGAGCCGCTATTCCCCATGGTCCTTACGGAGTCCCCAGCATCCACTACGGACTACGAGAAATAGAATTATCGGTAAGTAAATTCTTATTTTCAAAGTCTTAAAGTGCCCATGTCTCCTGCGGATCCCGTCTATACCCCATGGTTCTTTTGGTGTCCCCAGCATCCTCTAGGACGTATGAGAAACAGGAGGTAACTAGGATTCACGCCTGGGCAGAACTCCATCTTCTGGCTATATCTGCAATCTTCATTTCAGGAGTCCTCAACTGGGAAGCAGACTTCCTCAGTCGATAAGACATTCATGCCGTGTAATGGTCTCTTCACCCAGATACTGGTGCGCAAATGGGGACTCACAGATGTTGATCTCATGGCCTCCATACACAATCACAAGGTTCCATTGTATGGGGCCAGGACAAGAGATCCAGGAGCCAGCTTCATGGACACTCACAGTTCCCTGGGCCTTTCATCTGCCCTATTTCTTCCCTCCAGTGTAGCTACTTCCCAGAGTCAGGACTAAACGTGGTTACCTACCTAAGGTAGTATCTACATTTCATGTCAATGAATCTATTGTGGTATGGCCTTCCAGGAACCTGGTCTCTTATCAGAGGAAGCCTCGTTGGATGTGGTTCATGCTCTTGATATCCACGTGGACCACACTAGTTCTGTTAGGAAAACAGATGACTTATTCATCATCTATGGATTCCAATAGCGGGTCTTTGCAGCCAATAAACATACACTGGCACGTCAGCTTCGCATGACCATCTCACAGGCTTACACAGGCTGATCTGCCTGTTTCAAGAACAGTATCTGCTCATTCTACTCGCTCTGTGTTTCCTTTGTGGGCAGCACACCGTGGAGCGTCTGCTGAACAATTATGCAAGGCTGCTACGTGGTCTTCTGCCCACACGTTTCTTAGGTTCTATGCCTTTGATACGTTTGGCTCTCAGGATGCAACCTTTGGCCGCCAAGTCCTTTCAGCTTCCCTCGCTATAACAACTGCTTTGGGACATCCCAAGGTTATCCCTGTGGAGTCCATGTACCCCGAAGAAGAAAAGAAAGAGTTATGGTAAAATTTACCTTCATTAACTTTTTCTTCAAGGTCCATGGTATCGACAGGGCGCCCCCACGCTGATGAACAACGCTTCAATGGGTTGTCTTACGGTCACCAGTTCCCATCTCTTCGGGAGTGTGATTTCCTGTGTGTACCATTGTTTCTTATCTCCTTTCTCCAGCTCCTGCTTTGGGCTTGTAAAACTAAAACTGATGTGCCTGAGTATGGGGGCCGGGTATAAAGACAAAGGAGCCCATGCATCCTGGTAGCCTCGCAAAGCTTTATTGTTTGGTGCCAGTCCTGGTCTCCACCACATCATACCTAAGGTTATCCCTGTGGATCCCAGGAACCTTGAAGAAAAAGATTTAACGAAGGTAAGTTTTGCCTGTTCTGATGTGGGTGCTCTTTCTGAATCTTGTGAGACAGAAGGGCCAGCCCCTACTTTGTACACTTCTCCTGCTGATCCTGCATCCTGGGTGGCTACCTTAGCAGGAGCCATGTCAGTAGTACCAGCAATTAGTGGCTTTCCGTCAGGGGCAAGATCAGGTGGGGATCAGGGTTCCGCTACAGGATCCATGCCATCTTCTCTGATATCGGAGCCAGCTCGGGCCCAGGGGTTAGCACGATCAGTACAGGGTTTAGTCCAGGTCTCTTCACCCTTACAGCAGATGATGGAGTTCAGACAGCTCCACTAGACATCCATCCCAAAAGAGACCTCTCCCTTCAGTCCTCCAGTCAGGATGAAGGGGAAGATATGGAGGATTCAGAGCTGAAAGAGGTTTGCCCCCAGAGGCAGATACAGGGGACAGAGGGGCAGATGTATTAACCTGGAGAAGGCATAAGGAAGTGATAAACCAGTGATATGTGCAAGGTGATAAAGGGACCAGCCAATCAGCTTCAATATGTAAATTAACAGTTAGGATCTGATTGGCTGGTGCCTTTATCACCTTGCACATATCACTGGTTTATCACTTCCTTATGCCTTCTCCAGGTTAATACATCTGCCCCAGAGTCCCTTATCAGGGCTGACAATCATTTACATGCCAAAACCAGGTTGGTTTTGTCTTGTAAATGACAGCTGCTTTAAAAATACAGGCATTTTCACCTGAAGTCCTACACCTCCGACAACTCGCACCCTATAACATCTACCCCCAGATGTCCAGATATTTTCTTGCTCATTACCTGTGTCCATACATTGGCAGGTCTATGTGGGAGACTCCACCCTTGGTGGATCCCTCTGCATTCCATCTTTCCAAAAAGACTATTCCTGTCCTAGGGGTAACTTACTTACGAGAAGGGTCAGATAGAAAATCAGAAACGGCCATCAAAGCCATTTACATGGTAGCTAGGATTTCACTCCGGCCGGCTTTTGGTGCTTGGGTGAACAAGGCGGTAGAGAAATGGACAGAGCAATTAGAGGTTCTTCGGTCTAATGTTTTGCAACCTGACCTGATCTGCAAACTGAGTACATTAGAGTCCACTATATATCTGGGAGAAGCAAACATGGTTGCTGGCCAGGTAAGTTCTGGGTTTCAGCTTTAGCAGTGGCCACTCGCCGTGCCCTCTGGCTTTCGGCCTGGCAGGCAGATGTTGAGTCAAAATGGGCCCTAAAGGCCCTCCTTTTTTCTGGTGTTGTCTTGTTTGGTCCTGAGCTGGACAAAATCTTTGCCCTGGCCACAGGAGGCAAAGGTGTCTTCATCCTCTGTGACTCTGCATCAGTCCTATTTGGGACTGTCCTTTTAGACCCCTTCCCATTATTGTACCAAAATAAGAGGTGTCTCGTCAGCGTCTAGAAGAAGAAAGACCAGAGGAAGTCGGTCCAGTCCTGCCTTCATAACAGTACATTTTTGGATTGTGTAAGGAAACTACAGTGTGCAGAGGAAACCCACATAAGCACAGGGAGATTATACAAACTCCACACAGTTAAAGCCATGGTAGGAATTGAACCCATGTTTTCAGTGCTGTGAGGCAGCCATCCGAGATGCCCAAGTTCCATCATCTGTCAAGTACTGTTGTTTTGATAACTTTGTGGCCGCTGACTCAGGTTTTGGTCAAATGGTTCTGCAGGTTCTCAACACCTTCCAACCCAGGAGGAAAGCTTTGGGACATCCCTAGTGTAACTCCAGGTTCCCCTAGTGGATGAAGGAGAAAAATAAGAATTTACTCACCGGTAATTCTATTTCTCGTAGTCCGTAGTGGATGCTGGGTACTCCGTAAGGACCATGGGGAATAGACGGGCTCCGCAGGAGACTGGGCACTCTAAAAGAAAGATTAGGTACTATCTGGTGTGCACTGGCTCCTCCCTCTATGCCCCTCCTCCAGACCTCAGTTAGGGAAACTGTGCCCGGAAGAGCTGACACTACAAGGAAAGGATTTGGAATCCAGGGTAAGACTCATACCAGCCACACCAATCACACCGTACAACTCGTGATAACTATACCCAGTTAACAGTATGAATAACAACTGAGCCTCACTGAACAGATGGCTCATAACAATAACCCATTAGTTAAGCAATAACTATATACAAGTATTGCAGAAAATCCGCACTTGGGACGGGCTCCCAGCATCCACTACGGACTACGAGAAATAGAATTACCGGTGAGTAAATTCTTATTTTCTCTGACGTCCTAGTGGATGCTGGGTACTCCGTAAGGACCATGGGGATTATACCAAAGCTCCCAAACGGGCGGGAGAGTGCGGATGACTCTGCAGCACCGCATGAGCAAACTCAAGGTCCTCCTCAGCCAGGGTATCAAACTTGTAGAACTTTGCAAACGTGTTTGACCCCGACCAGGTAGCAGCTCGGCAAAGTTGTAATGCCGAGACCCCTTGGGCAGCCGCCCAAGAAGAGCCCCCTTCCTCGTGGAATGGGCTTTTACTGATTTAGGATGCGGCAGTCCAGCCGCAGAATGTGCAAGGTGAATCGTGCTACAGATCCAGCGAGCAATAGTCTGCTTAGAAGCAGGAGCACCCAGCTTGTTGGGTGCATGCAGGATAAACAGCGAGTCAGAGTATGTCTGACTCTAGCCGTCCTGGAAACATAGATTTTCAGGGCCCGGACTACATCCAGCAACTTGGAGGCCTCCAAGTCCCGAGTAGCCGCAGGCACCACAATAGGTTGGTTCAATGAAACGCTGATACCACCTTAGGGAGAAATTGGGGACGAATCCTCAATTCTGCCCTGTCCCTATGGAAGATCAGATAAGGGCTTTCACATGACAAAGCCGCCAATTCTGACACACGCCTAGCCGAAGCCAAGGCCAAATATATATATGACCACTTTCCACGTGAGATACTTCAACTCCACGTTCTGAAGTGGCTCAAAACAATGTGATTTTAGGAAATCCAACACTACGTTGAGATCCCAAGGTGCCACTGGAGGCACAAAAGGGGGCTGAATATGCAGCACTCCCTTAACAACGTCTGAACTTCAGGCAGCGTCTTTCCTAGCCTTTAACAGCGTAGGAATCACTTCATCTGGAACGCCATTTTCCGTTAGGATCCGGCGTTCAACCGCCAAGCCTTCAAACGCAGCCGCGGTAAGTCTTGGAACAGACAGGGCCCCCGCAGTAACAGGTCCTGTCTGAGAGACAGAGGCCATGGGTCCTCCGAGATCATTTCTTGTAGTTCTGGGTACCAAGTTCTTCTTGGCCAATCCGGAACTACGAGTATAGTTCTTACTCCTCTCTTACTTACTATCCTCAGTACCTTGGGTATGAGAGGAAGAGGAGGGAACACATAAACCGACTGGTACACCCACGGTGTCACTAGTGCGTCCACAGCTATCGCCTGAGGGTCTCTTGACCTGGCGCAATACTTTTTTAGCTTTTTGTTGAGGCGGGACGCCATCATGTCCACCTGTGGCCGTTCCCAACGGTTCACAATCTGCGTGAAGACTTCTGGATGAAGTCCCCACTCTCCCGGGTGGAGGTCGTGCCTGCTGAGGAAGTCTGCTTCCTAGTTTTCCACACCCGGAATGAACACTGCTGACAGTGTTAGCACGTGATACTCCGCCCATCGGAGAATCCTTGTGGCTTCTGCCAACGCCATCCAGCTTCTTGTGCCGCCTTGTCGGTTTACATGGGCGACAGCCGTGATGTTGTCTGACTGAATCAGCACCGGCAGGTTTTGAAGCAGGGGTTCTGCTTGCCTTAGGGCATTGTAAATGGCCCTTAGGTCCAGAATATTTATGTGTAGGGAAGTCTCCTGACTCGACCATTGTCCTTGGAAGTTTCTTCCCTGAGTGACTGCTCCCCAACCTCGGAGGCTTGCATCCGTGGTCACCAGGACCCAGTCCTGAATGCCGAATCTGCGGCCCTCGAGAAGATGAGCACTCTGCAGCCACCACAGCAGAGACACCCTGGCCCTCGGGGACAGGGTGATCAGTCGATGCATCTGAAGATGCGATCCTCACTTGTCTAACCGGTCCCACTGAAAGTTCCTTGCATGGAACCTGCCGAAGGGAATTGCTTCGAAAGAAGCTACCATCTTTTCCAGGATTCGCGTGCAATGATGCACCGACACCTGTTTTGGTTGCAGGAGGTCTCTGACCAGAGATGACAACTCCTTGGCCTTCTCCTCCGGGAGAAACACCTTCTACTGTTCTGTGTCCAGAAACATGCCCAATATCAGCAGACCAGCTGCGACTTTGGGATATTCAGAATCCAGCCGTGCTGTTGTAGCACTTCCTGAGATAGTGCTACTCCGATCAACGACTGCTCCTTGGACCTCGCCTTTATAAGGAGATCATCCAAGTACGGGATAATTATAACTCCCTTCTTTCGAAGGAGTATCATCATTTTGGCCATTACCTTGGAACACACCCTCGGTGCCGTGGACAGACCAAACGGCAACGTCTGGAATTGGTAATGGCATTTCTGTACCACAACCTTGAGGTACTCCTGGTGAGGTGGGTAAATGGGGACATGTAGGTAAGCATCCATGATGTCCAGTGACACCATAATATCCCCCTCTTCCAGGCTTGCAATAACCGCCCTGAGCGATTCTATTTTGAACTTGAACTTCCTTATATAAGTGTTCAAGGATTTCAAATTTAGAATGGGTCTCACCGAACCGTCTGGTTTCGGTATCACAAACATTGTGGAATAGTAACCTCGTCCCTGTTGAAGGAGAGGAACTTTGATTATCACCTGCTGGAGGTACAGCTTTTGAATTGCCGCCAGTACTACCTCCCTTTCCTTGGGAGTAGCAGGCAAGGCTGATTTGAGGTAACGGCGAGGGGGAGACGTCTCGAACTCCAGCTTGTATCCCTGAGATACCTGTAGAACCCAGAGATCCACCTGTGAGCGAACCCACTGGTCGCTGAAGTTCCGGAGACGGGCCCCCACCGCACCTGGCTCCACCTGTGGAGCCCCAGCGTCATGCGGTGGACTTAGTGGAAGCAGGGGAGGATATTTGTTCCTGGGAACTGGCTGTCTGGTGCAGCTTTTTCCCTCTACCCCTGCCTCTGGGCAGAAAGGACGCGCCTCTGACCCGCTTGCCTTTCTGAGGCCGAAAGGACTGTACTTGATAATACGGTGCTTTCTTAGGCTGTGAGGGAACCTGAGGTAAAAAAGTCGACTTCCCAGCTGTTGCTGTGGACACGAGGTCCGAGAGACCGTCCCCAAACAATTCCTCACCCTTATAAGGCAAAACTTCCATGTGCCTTTTAGAATCAGCATCACCTGTCCACTGCCGAGTCCATAATACTCTCCTGGCAGAAACGGACATTGCATTAATTCTAGATGCCAGCCGGCAAATGTCCCTCTGTGCATCTCTCATATATAAGACTACGTCTTTAATATGCTCTATAGTTAGCAAAATAGTATCTCTGTCAAGGGAATCAATGTTATCTGACAGGAAATCAGACCATGCTGCTGCAGCACTACACATCCATGCTGAAGCAATAGCAGGTCTCAGTATAGTACCTGAGTGTGTATACACAGACTTCAGGATAGCCTCCTGCTTTCTATCTGCAGGCTCCTTTAAGGCGGCCGTATCCTGAGACGGCAGTGCCACCTTTTTTGATAAGCGTGTGAGCGCTTTGTCCACCTTAGGGGATGTCTCCCAGCGTAACCTATCCGTTGGCGGGAAAGGGTACACCATTAGTAACCGCTTAGAAATTACTAGTTTCTTATCTGGGGAACCCCACGCTTCTTCACACAATTCGTTTAACTCATCAGATGGGGGAAAAGTCACTGGCTGCTTTTTCTCCCCAAACATAATGCCCTTTTTTGTGGTAACCGGGTTAATGTCAGAAATGTGCAACACATTTTTCATTGCCGTAATCATACATCGGATGGCCCTAGTGGATTGTATATTTGTCTCATCCTCGTCGACACTGGAGTCAGACTCCGTGTTGACATCTGTGTCAGCCCTCTGAGGTAGCGGGCGTTTTTGAGCCCCTGACGGCCTCTGAGATGCCTGGGCAGGCGCGGGCTGAGATGCCGGCTGTCCCGAAGCTGCGTCATCGAACCTTTTATGTAAGGAGTTGACACTGTCGGTTAATACCTTCCACATATCCATCCACTCAGGTGTCGGCCCCCCAGGGGGCGACATCACACTTATCGGCACCTGCTCCGCCTCCACATAAGCGTCCTCATCAAACATGTCGACACAGCCGTACCGACACACCGCACACACACACAGGGAATGCTCTGACTGAGGACAGGACCCCACAAAGTCCTTTGGGGAGACAGAGAGAGAGTATGCCAGCACACACCACAGCGCTATATAATAAGGGATGTACACGAACACAAAGTGATTTTTCCCTATAGCTGCTTTACATATACAATTTGCGCCTAAATTTAGTGCCCCCCCTCTCTTTTTTACCCTTTGAGCCTGGAAACTACAGGGGAGAGCCTGGGGAGCTATCTTCCAGCGGAGCTGTGAAGAGGAAATGGCGCCAGTGTGCTGAGGGAGAAAGCCCCGCCCCCTTCTCGGCGGACTTCTCCCGCTCTTATATATATATTATGGCGGGGGATTTTGCACATATATAGTTTATTGGACTATATTATGTGCTTTTTGCCATAGAAGGTACTCTAATTGCAGCCCAGGGCGCCCCCCCCCCCCCCCAGCGCCCTGCACCCATCAGTGACCGGAGTGTGTGGTGTGCATAGGGAGCAATGGCGCACAGGTGCAGTGCTGTGCGCTACCTTAATGAAGACCGAAGTCTTCAGCCGCCGATTTTCAGGATGTTCTTGCTTCTGGCTCTGCAAGGGGGACGGCGGCGCGGCTCCGGGACCGGACGATCGTGGACGGGCCCAGTGTTCGATCCCTCTGGAGCTAATGGTGTCCTGCAGCCTTAGAAGCCCAAGCTAGCTGCAAGCAGGTAGGTTCGCTTCTCTCCCCTCAGTCCCTCGTAGCAGTGAGTCTGTTGCCAGCAGATCTCACTGAAAATAAAAAACCTAACAAATACTTTCTTTACTAGAAACTCAGGAGAGCCCCTAGTGTGCAACCAGCTCGAGCCGGGCACAGATTCTAACTGAGGTCTGGAGGAGGGGCATAGAGGGAGGAGCCAGTGCACACCAGATAGTACCTAATCTTTCTTTTAGAGTGCCCAGTCTCCTGCGGAGCCCGTCTATTCCCCATGGTCCTTACGGAGTACCCAGCATCCACTAGGACGTCCGAGAAATAGGATTATGGTACTTACCGATTAAAATACTTTCTGTAGTGGGACACTGGACATCCTATCCGTGCTGTTCCTTCTGCATTGTTTTCTGTTGTGTCTGCAGCTGCATGTTGGTTATTGTTCTTGTTCTATATTTCAGTCTTTGGACCTTGTCACAGCAGCGCGCCCCAGCCTGCACTCCGATATGCAAACCTGACGCAGGTGGGTGGTCATGACATGGGTTTTACCCAAGCTGCCACCACAAAGAGTATTGGAATAGTGCTCTTGTGTTCGCTAGGCACTTACATCACACTTTTAAAACCCACAGTTATTACATACCTGTAGCACGGGCCTCTCCAGGTACGTTTATTCAGAGCACAGAGATAACGCTGATAAATATTTATGACTTATTGAGAAAATATCTCCAGGGTTAAGATACAAAGGTAAATAAATAAGACATTTATGAAATGCACAGATTGACATCAAGTAAATAAAAATGAATAAAAAGTCAGAAAATCTAAATAATCTTACATGAAGCAGAAGCTGGGACCACTCCTACCACGAAGCTACTCCCTTGAAGAGTGAACACTGAATTAATTTAAAACATGCATATATACTGTATCTGTCCTAGAAACTACTCATGGCAGACACCTACCCTTTTGGATTTTTAACCCTTTCAAAACTAGAATTGTTTGTACTTCGGTATCCGAGGGGTCTCCCTGCCAGATCAGTTGGGGCATTTAATTACTTGCTTCATTCTGTTTAAAGCCTAAGATCTGGGATATAGCAATTGGTCAGAAGCCCAGTCATGGCAAGAAATCCCTGATCAGCTGTGAAGAGCACATATATATTTCCTTAGACCAAATTGCTGGAGCTTGTGACCCTGGCTAGTTAATTACAGGCTGGTAATACAGAACATACATTGAATTATACATTTTGGGAGCACTATAATAATTCACATCACAGTCACGGCTAGTTTATTATTCATAGGACCAGGACGCAGAGTCCAGTCATGACACGTGACTTTGAGGAGTTGCCATAACCCATGGCAGTGCCACAGGCCTTTTCCTTGGTTTGTTCCACCTCCTCCTTTATCTCCATTCCTCTGTTCACAATCATTGGGTGGCGTTGAGGGGGAGAGCAGGAAATGCCGGCATGTTATGGCCATTTTGGGGGGTGGCCAGATGACTGCACCTTAGCAAGATAAACACCAGGGCTTGAAGCTCTGACAAGGAGGCAAAGTGCTTCCTGCATTTTATCACACACCGCAACCAATCAGCATGCCGTGACAGAGACAAGCCCCCTGAATACAAAATATGCTGCAGCTGTGGGACTGCACATAGAGCAGCTGCTGAGTGCGCCAGCTAATTAGAACCAGCTGAGACAACTCCGTGGCGCCGCTGCTAGCCGCATGCCAACGGCCGGGACCCGGAACGAACTTGCGAGCTACTACAAGCAGTGCGGCAGCTCATAACAGTGGGTGTAATAGGGTGATATAAGGGATGGAAGTGACCTGCTTCTGCAGGCACCAACTCGAAACTGAGCTCACAGTGCCTGGAGGCGGGGTTATAGAGGAGGCCCCAATGCATCCTGGGACAGTCTAAAGCTTTAGCCTGTTGGTGCCTGGATCAAGATCCATCTCTACGCCCCTGATGTTTCCCTGTGGAAACCAATGTACCCTGCTGCAGAAGAGATGATATAGGGGACAGGTGAGGTGTAATGGCATGTGATCGAATGACTTTTCCCTGCCAGGTGATCACAGCGGTTGTTGTACATAGAGGCTACTCCTCACTGAGTCAATTGAGTTTACTCCACCACTTCTATGGATTCCTTCTCCCAATCAGAAACCGCCATGTACTTACTCCTCCTACTGCACAGCTGGCAGACAGTTCACTGCCACCACCATCACCCTCTTACCCCGGCACCTGGAACTGCTCTTTCTACACAGGCTTCTACCACGGGCACCTTGAACTGCCTGCTGCTGGCTATATGTGGACACGCTGCTGCAACACCTGGTTGGCATTAGCTAAATCCCACGGGTCCCTCCCTGTGGGCCAGTCTGCACTGAGTAGCTGCCAAAGGGTTTCGACTTGGAAACACTGGGCTTAGTCCAGAGCAGCCGTAGAGCGGAATAGCATTTGGTGCTGCTCCAGTAGTGGCGGGGTACAAGCAGATGCCATGGAACAAGCCGACAATCATTGCTGAAATATGTATTTTTAGAGAGACCGTTATTCCACATCATCCAAACATTACAGAACGACACTCCTCTTAATGATGATCATAGGATATACACTTTACGTCAGCCGTTTGTATAGAAAGAAGACAAAAAGGGGTAATTCATCTCGTACACCTCTAGGACTAGTACACCATCAATTGCGTTTTTCCTTTGCTATATTTACTGCTTACAACACAAAATATGTAGTCATCGGAGAAAACTCAATTATTTTGATTTAAACACAATTTGGTATATCACATATGGAATTACCCATCCCCTATATAATATAGGGGATGGGTAAGAAGGAGTAATAGTGTAATATAGGGGACGGGTAAGTTGGTGTACGTGTGATATAGGGGAAGAGTGAGTCATTAATATTGAAAATGGAGAACAAAGAGGCATAAAGAAATCAATAAAGCAGGAGAAATAGGGAACAAATGCCATCTCTCTTTCAACATTTAGAAGGGTATTCAATTAGTGCCGAATTTTCTGACAGTCGGAAAATCTGCACTTTTCGACAGTTTATAGGGGAAATTACATTCGCCGTATGCAATACCCGTGCCAATTTTTTGACTGGTCGAAAAATTTGGCACTGGCAAAAACCACGTGGATTGGCAATTTTGCTGCGCTACACGTGTTATGTCGAATTTGCTGGTGGTTTTGGGTTCGTTTTCGCCCATGCCGATTCGACAAAAGAAAAAAAAAGAAAAGGCATGGGGTGAAAATCTCTAGGCTGAGAAGCATTGTTGAGGGAGAACCTGGGTAGGGACCACCGAGATAGATGCCAGCAAGCCCAACATTGTGGACATGGTAGGTGCCTATCTTGGTTAAAACCATATTGGTTGTAAAGAGGAAGGGAATCGCTGATTCTATCTTATTGGCAAAAAACCTTAGATTCTGTAGTCCTGTTTGAGAGCCCGATGGAAGTTATGTAGGGAGCAGCACAAGTAAAATCTTGGGAGGAGGTGGCATGCATTAGTGGAGCGAAGAGGGCAGGTGGGAGTGTGAAGAAAAGTAAGATCAGATATGTAAACGAGTAAGAGCTTTAGAAGTGTGAGAAACTTGAACTGGGTTCTGAAGGGGAGCCAGTGTGGGACTTGAAGAGGGGCATCGATAAAATATACGTTATGGTAAGAACTTACCGTTGATAACGGTATTTCTCCTAAGTCCACAGGATAACAGTGGGATATGATGGAGCGACAGCGGATTGGCACCAAACGATCAAAGCTTTCCGGCCTCCCAGGATGCAACGGGCCCGTCCATATATCCCGCCCCCTGGCTCAGGTAAATCAGCTGTATTCCAAAGCACAAGAATCATGTAGAACCCTAATCAGGCTAAAAGAACACACATGCACATCCTTCCATACAAGAAGGATCCTCAAATCAGGTGCGTCAGGGTGGGATCCCTGTGGAACCTGTGGACTTAGGAAAAATACCGGTATCAACGGTAAGTTCTTACCATAACGTATATTTCTTCGGCAGGGTCCACAGGTTATCCACAGGATAACAATGGGATTTACCAAAGCAATTTTTAGTGGTGGGGACGCTCCTGATTAGACAGGAGAACCTTACATCCGAATTCAGCGTCATGAGAGGCAAAAGTATCCAAGGCATAATGTCTAATGAATGTGTTAATGGAAGACCATGTGGCTGCCTTACATATCTGTTCTGCTGAAGCACCATGTGCTGCCCATGAAGGACCTACCTTACGAGTAGAGTGAGCAGAGACATTAGCCGGAACAGGGAGATCATCTTGAGAGTATGCTTCTGAAATTGTCATCCGAAGCCATCTTGCCAGCGTCTGTTTACTAGCAGGCCATCCTCTCTTGTGAAATCCGGAGAGAATGAAGAGAGAATCTGTCTTTCTGATGGCACTGGTACGATCCACGTAGATCCTTAATGACCGGACCACGTCCAGCGACGCATCTCCTGCAGAAAGTCCCGATACCTGAAAAGCTGGGACTACAATTTCTTCATTAAGGTGGAATTTAGACACCACCTTAGGAAGATAACCAGATCTAGTTCTAAGAACTGCTTTATCTGGATAAAAAATCAGAAAAGGAGAACGACATGACAGCGCTCCTAAATCTGACACTCTTCTAGCTGATGCCATAGTCAGAAAGAGAACTTTAGCGGTCAACCATTTAAGATCCACTTTATTCAGTGGTTCAAACGGAGCAACTTGCAAAGCTTTGAGGACTAGACTTAAGTCCCAAGATGCTGTAGGAGGAACAAAGGGAGGTTGGATGCGCAGCATTCCCTGGAAAAAAAGTACGTACATCCTGTAAATTGGCAATTTTCTTTTGGAACCATACAGTCAATGCTGATACTTGAACTCTCAAGGAAGCCACCTTCAAACTTTTATCCATTCCTGCCTGAAGGAAAGCTAAAACCCTGGAAACGCTGAAGGATTTCGGGTCCATACTTCTCTCACTGCACCAATGAATATAGGCCTGCCATATTCTGTGATTAAAAACGAGCTGAGGAGGGTTTCCTTGCTCTGAGCATTGTTTGAATTACCTGTTGTGAGAATCCTCTTGACTTCAGGATAGAGGTTTCAAGAGCCACGCCGTCAAAGACAGTCAATCCAGATGCCTGTGATAACAAGGACACTGCATTAGTAGATCAGGACATTGAGGGAGCAGAACTGGAGCATCCATCGACATTCTCTGCAGATCTGTGTACCAATGCCTTCTGGGCCAAGCCGGAGCTATTAGAATCACTGCACCCTTTGGTTGCTTTATTTTCCTCACCACCCTGGGTAACAGGGTGATCGGGGGAAACAGATATGCCAGATGAAAGTCCCATTTCATTGACAAGGCGTCCACAAAGATCGCTTTGGGATCCTTTGTTCTTGATCCGTATGCGGGCACTTTGTTTTTCAGACGGGACGCCATGAGATCTATCTCTGGCAATCCCCACTTGTCTACTAGAGTCTGAAAGACCTCCGGGTGTAGAGCCCATTCACTTGCCTGAATGGCGTGTCGACTGAGAAAGTCCGCTTCCCAGTTTAGGACTCCTGGAACAAATACTGCGGACAAGGCTGGGAGATGGAGCTCTGCCCACTTTAGTATGTGACTTACCTCCTTCATTGCTGTTTGGCTGCGAGTTCCTCCCTGATGGTTGAGGTACGCTACTGCCGTTGCATTGTCCGAGCGGATCTGGACTGGTTTTCCTTGAAGAATGTCCTTTGCCTGAATCAGTGCCATGTATATGGGCTGAAGTTCTAACAGGTTTATTGGCAGGCAACTTTCTTCTGTGGTCCATTGTCCCTGAAACCATAATTTTCCGGACACTGCTCCCCAGCCCTGAAGACTGGCATCTGTTGTCAGGATCTCCCAATCTGATATCCAAAAGGGTCTCCCCTTGTCTAGATGGGATGTCTGTAGCCACCAGGCTAATGACTTTCTTACCTTTACTGGAAGTACCATCGTCTGTTTCTTTATTGTCTGATGTACTCCATTCCATCTGGCCAGAATCAGACGCTGCAGAGGCCTCGTGTGGAATTGCGCATACTCCACCATGTGGAATGTTGACACCATCAAACCTATCACTCGCATTGCTGCGTGAATTGATACCGTTTGACTGTGTAACAACTCCTGAGTCTTTGACTGTACCTTGGATATCTTGTTCCGAGGTAAAAATACTCTCTGCAGACCTGAATCCAGTACAGCCCCCAAGTGAGTCATACGTTGTGACGGAACCAGAGATGACTTTGCCCAATTTATGAGCCACCCGTGCCTCTGCAGACATGTTATTGTCTGTTGGAGATGGCACAGGAGCAATTCCTGTGATTGTGCCAGGATTAAGAGGTCATTGGGGTATGGAAAAATTCTTATCCCCTGCTTGTGGAGATAAGCTGCCATAACCACCATAATCTTGGTAAATACTCTGGGAGCTGTGGCTAACCCAAAGGGTAGGGCCTGGAACTGAAAATGCTGCTGGAGGATAGCAAACCTGAGATAACACTGATGGGACAGTGCTATAGGAACATGTAGGTATGCATCCTGAATATCCAGGGATATCATATAATCCCCTGACTCCATGGCCAAAACTATGGAGCGTAAGGTCTCCATGTGGAACTTTGGCACCCAAATATATTTTACAAATGGGGGATATACAACCCTGGGCGCTTTAAAAGTTCATATATATGAAAATACGTTCCTTTTCTTTGTTACTGGATATCTTCGTGTTTCCCTCTTGCTCCACTCTGCACTTGATTCCCACTCAAAATGATGCGATATGTGGCCAGATTTTTAAATGAGAAGAAAAAGAGAAAAATATATAGTGTAATACAGTCTTATATACAGACTTTTGTATAGATGAAACAGAAGGGGTTTGTTGAACGTGATTTAATAGATGGAGCGTACCACACTCACTATAGACACATGGAGAGTCAAGCTTATAAAGGTATCTTTAACCAGAAGAAGGTAGGCGTACCCCACTCACACTGTCACTGGAGATTATGAAGCACATCAAGGTATCTTTCACGTTTGTCCCCTTATACCTCCTCCAATTGTCCAAGTTTCGATATTGGACTCATTCAAAGGGAAAAGATAAGAAATATCCAATGTGTAGTATCTTCAAACCTCTATCATTTCATAGAATAGTATTTAAATAGAAAACTATGCGTACTTATTAATCAGATTTTATTCCACCACTGTGTGGCAGTGGTAGCAAACGTACCCGACTTATCGGATTTATAGTAAACTGAAGAAGTCGGCCCCCCACCCTGGGATCCCCTAGGTGGAGGCCCGCACCATCAGGCTGATGGCTTATCATCTGATTTGGAAGCTGGTCCTCTGGTAGCCCAGTGCTTTTTTGATTTACCAAATTTATTTTATTGGGGCTGTTTGCGATCACTTTTTCCCTTAGGTTTTCCATGAGACCGAAAGGGCCGGAAGCTCGGACCCCTAGGTCTGGGGTTATATGTGGAAGGAAACTTGACCTTCTTGGAGTCTGCTTCTGACTTCAGAATATCTGTCAATTCTTTACCAAACAGAATATTTCCTGAAAAAGGCAAAGATTCCAAAACTTTCTTGGATTCTGAATCAGCTTTCCATGTACGTAACCAAACTGCTCTGCGAGCAGCTACCGTTGACGCTGATGCCCTAGAAGCAATAGTACCCATATCTAGTGCAGCTTCTTCCAAGACTACTGCTGCTTGTTTAATATGGGCTATATAAGATTTTTGCTCTCTAGAAGCTGATGAAAAATCACCTTCCAATGCCTCAGCCCAGGCAGCCACTGCATTTGCTATCCAAGCAGAAGCCATAGCTGGCCTTATGACTGCTCCAGCCAGGGAAAAATAAGATTTTACTTACCGGTAAATCTATTTCTCGTAGTCCATAGTGTATGCTGGGGACTCCGTAAGGACCATGGGGAATAGACGGGCTCCGCAGGAGACATGGGCACTTTAAGAAAGAATTTAGGTTCTGGTGTGCTCTGGCTCCTCCCTCTATGCTCCTCCCTCTATGCCCCTCCTCCAGACCTCAGTTAAGGAAACTGTGCCCGGAAGAGCTGACAGTACAAGGAAAGGATTTTGGAATCCAGGGCAAGATTCATACCAGCCACACCAATCACACCGTATAACTTGTGATAAACTTACCCAGTTAACAGTATGAACAACAACAGAGCATCAGGTCAGCCCTGATGCAACCATAACATAACCCTTATTGAAGCAATAACTATCTACAAGTATTGCAGAAGAATTCCGCTCTTGGGACGGGCGCCCAGCATCCACTACGGACTACGAGAAATAGATTTACCGGTAAGTAAAATCTTATTTTCTCTAACGTCCTAGTGGATGCTGGGGACTCCGTAAGGACCATGGGGATTATACCAAAGCTCCCAAACGAGCAGGAGAGTGCAGATGACTCTGCAGCACCGATTGAGCAAACACAAGGTCCTCCTCAGCCAGGGTATCAAACTTGTAGAACTTTGCAAAAGTGTTTGAACCTGACCAAGTAGCCGCTCGGCAAAGCTGTAATGCCGAGACCCCTCGGGCAGCCGCCCAAGAAGAGCCCACCTTCCTAGTGGAATGGGCCTTAACTGATTTTGGCAGCGGCAATCCAACCGTAGAATGAGCCTGCTGAATCGTGTTACAGATCCAGCGAGCAATAGTTTGCTTTGAAGCAGGAGCACCAAGCTTGTTGGAAGCATACAGAATAACAAAGACTCTGTTTCTTTTTCATCCACTAGGGGTCACTGGAGTACTCTTGGGATATGGACGGCTTCCACCGGAAGAAGGCACTGAATAAATTAATTTTGAGACTACTCCTCCCCTCCATATCCTGCAGCACTCCAGTGTTTTTTCTGTGCTCGACACAGTTAGAAGGCATAGTGGAGCTCGTCCACAAAGTATTGGAATTTTTTTCTAAGTTTTTTTTTCGTCAATTTCCACGTCCTTTCCCCCCTTTTAACAGGCGTGGGTCAGGGACAGTGGAAGCGGCTGAGTAGCCGTGAGTGTCGGACCTCTCTGTAAAGAGCTCCCTCACTCCACTTGCAGGCTGCCTGCAGGAAAGCTGGACGGAGCTTGGATGAAAGCCCCGTCATAGACTTCTGTCACGGTCCAGGTATGTTGGGTTGGGGCGGTCAGCGCTTGCTGCCGCTCCACTGTGGGGGATTATTTGGTACTCACCGCTGCCCGGGGCGCGCTCTCACTCTCCGGCCCCCAGCATCCTAGGAGACCGCTGCTCCCTGCGCAGCAGCAGCACTGCTTGGCTACACAAACACGCCGCCATGCTGTGTGTGGCGGGCGGGAGCACGTGTGCATAGGCCGCTCCACGGCTCTATGCAGCACGCTCTCTGCTTCCGCCATCCGCCCGCAGCAGCCGAGGAGTTCCGTTGTCCGGGGCCTACAGGACAGGCCGCTCACACGGCCCTTTGCAAAAACTTCCACAGGCCCAGACCCGGTGCTGTACACGGAGGTCGTGGGAGTGGGGGGGGGGAGACTTTAACAGTATTGGGCAGTGTTAAGTTTTAAAAAAAAAAAAAAAAAACTTGGTGCTTAGTATGTTTAATGTTCTCCTGTCTGTTCCAGGTTTCCTATTTTACATCTCAGCTAAGAGTGGTACTAGGGGAATTTTTGGGTCAGTTTTCGTATTAGCAGGCACTGCACTTGCCTAAGATATATACCAGGAACTTTGGTGTTATTACTGAGTCGTGCAGTCTGTCTGTGTGGAGTTTGTATTGTCTGTCATAATGAGTAAGACACCAGCAAAATCTAAGAAACATTTGTCATGTCATGTCGGTAAGAGTGTGTTGCCTGATGGATCCACCACATGTACAGCATGTGTTGTTAATACAGCCATAAATACGATTTCCATTCCAGAAGTAAAGCCAGCATCTCAGGACCCTCCGTGGGCTTTACTTGCAGATGTATTAGTTGGTTTACAATCAGAGCTGGCCGCCTCTCGTGAAGAAAGAGAGGCGGCAAGATCTGAGTTTAAAATGAGACCATTTGAGTTACCTGGAGAATCTCAAGCTGGTCATAAGTCCACCTTGAGTGGAAAAGATAAGTTTCCTTTTCCTACTAATTTTCCTGTCTCTGGGATACTAGATCTCACTGAACAGGAGTATGAGGAGGGCGAAATAGAACAACAGTCAGAAGGTGACGACTTTGACAGCCCAGGTATTGACAATCTCATCAGAGCAGTTCGTCAGTCGCTGGAGTTTACAGAAACTGAGGAGCCACTGACGAATGATGAAGTAGTCTTTACTAAACGACAGAGATCTCCGATGTGTTTCCCTATCTCGGAATCTCTTAATAAAATGTTACTGGAGTCACGGAAAAATCCGGACAAACGGTTTTCTATTCCTCGTAGATTTAAATCGAGTTACCCGTTTCCAGAGGCCATGACAGCTACATGGGAGAACCCACCATTGGTGGATTCATCCGTATCTAAACTTACGAGGAAGTTAACCATACCAGTACCAACTGCTACTACACTTAAAGACCCTGCAGATCGTAAAATAGAGGCTATGCTAAGGTCCATGTATACAGCAACTGGAGTGCTGTTAAGACCTGGGTTGGTTGGCATTTGGGTTACTAAAGCTTTAATGGTATGGATAAAAGAGCTCAAGTCGGCTCTGCAAGATGATCATCTTATACTTCTCGCAGATCAAATCTGGGAAGCTGCTGAATATTTATGTACAGCTTCTACTGACGTCTGTCAGCTTACTTCTCGCCTGTCCTCATCGCTAGTCATAGTACGACGAGCACTTTGGCTGCGTTCGTGGCAGGCGGAGACGGAGGTTAAAAAAGGTATAGAGGCATTGCCTTATGATGGCGAGAAACTTTTTGGTCCTGAATTGGACAAATGGATTTCTGAGGCTACTGGAGGGAAGTCTGTTTTTCTTCCATCGCCTACAACTATACCTAAACGGAAATATTCTGGTCCGGCGTTCAAATCCTTTAGAACTCAGCCCTTTCGTGGGCAGGGCACAGGAGCAGTCACGCCGGGCAGAAGAGGTCGGGGACGTAGTGCCCGACAACCCAATGCACGTCGTCAAGACACCAAGACCACTAACAAACCAGTGGCATGACGGGCTCCCAGCCCATCTCGGATCCCCAATTGTGGGAGCACGCCTTCAGAGCTTTCAGGGGGCGTGGCTGCAGACGTCCACAGATGGGTGGATCCGCAATTTAGTATTAGAGGGTTACAAAATAGAGTTCGATTATCTTCCGACAGGAAGATTTTTCACGACAGGACTGCCTGTGTCGGACGACAAGAAAGCAGTTCTGCAGGTTGCCATTCAGTCTCTGCTGAATGCTGCAGTGATAATTCCAGTCCCTGTGCAGGAACAGGGGCAGGGTTATTATTCCAGTCTGTTTCTGGTACCAAAACCAGATGGCTCAGTCAGGCCAATATTGAACCTAAAAGGTCTCAATCATTACGTCACTTACCACAGATTCAAGATGGAATCTCTCAGGTCAGTAATTGCAGGGTTAGAGCCACAGGAATTCATGATTGCACTAGATCTCAAGGATGCGTATTTGCACATTCCGATTTGGCCACCTCACCAAAGTTTTTTAAGGTTTGCGATAAGGCGAGACCATTACCAATTTCAGGCTCTACCGTTTGGCCTCTCATCAGCGCCTCGGGTATTCACCAAGGTAATGTCCGTGATGACAGCTCATCTCAGGTCCCTAGGGGTAATAATTGTTCCGTATTTAGACGATCTACTCATAAAGGCTCCGTCTCAACAATTGCTTCTCCAACATGCCTTGCTAACGTACAATGTACTAGTTCAGCACGGTTGGATAGTCAGTTTAAAGAAATCACATCTAATTCCGTGTCAACGACTTCAATTCCTAGGGATGATTCTCGATACAGTAAAACAAAGGGTTTACTTGCCACAACAGAAAGTACAGGGCATTCGTCATCTGGTGCAATTAGTGCTCAAGCCACGCACAGTCTCAGTACATTTGTGCATTCGCCTTTTAGGCACAATGGTGGCGGCTTTCGAAGCACTTCAGTTCGGAAGATTTCACTCACGTCCGTTTCAACTGGAGGTGTTAGCACAGTGGTCGGGATCACATCTGCAGCTGCACCACAGGGTGAGGTTGTCACCACAAGTCAGGGTGTCTCTTCTCTGGTGGTTAAAAATACACAATCTATCTGCAGGGAGACGATTCGGAGTCGCGAATTGGATAATTCTGACAACGGACGCAAGTCTCAGAGGTTGGGGAGCTGTAGTTCAGAGTTATCGGCTCCAGGGCCTCTGGGCGGATCACGAAAGATCGCTATCCATAAATGTTCTGGAACTCAGGGCGATTTACAATGCTCTAAGACAAGCGGTGTACATGTTTCGTTTTCAGACTGTGCAGGTGCAGTCAGACAATGCGACGGCAGTCGCATACATAAACAAACAAGGAGGAACGAGAAGCCGCATGGCTATGCGGGAAGTAGCTCGGATCCTCAGATGGGCCGAATATCACCAGGTGATATTATCGGCAGTGTTCATTCCTGGAGTGGACAACTGGGAGGCAGATTTTCTCAGTCGTCGGGATTTTCATCCAGGAGAGTGGGCATTAAATCCAGAAGTTTTTCAGATGTTGATCCAGAAGTGGGGTTACCCTCAGGTGGATCTAATGGCATCCCGCCACAATCATCAGGTGTCAAGATATGTGTCCAGAACAAGAGATCCAGGGGCAGTGGCGGTGGATGCTCTCACAGCCACGTGGCCATACAGCCTTGTGTATCTGTTTCCACCGTTTCCGCTGCTCCCGCTGGTGCTAAAACGGATCAAGAGAGGGTTCGTCACAGTCATTCTAATAGCGCCTCATTGGCCTCGGAGGGCTTGGTTCTCGGATCTTCTCGGGTTACTCGCAGACGATCCATGGCCACTCCCACTACGTCCGGACCTGTTACAACAGGGTCCGTTCCTCTACCCCGATTTAGCGCGGCTGCGTTTGACGGGGTGGCTGTTGAAAAGGCCATCTTAAGGAAAGAGGGCATTCCTGAGTCTGTTATACCAACTATGGTACGAGCTAGGAAGCCGGTTACGGCAGCTCATTATTATAGAATTTGGCGTACTTATATAGGTTGGTGTGAAGCTCGGAAATTTCCGACATCGTCTTTTAAATTATCCCGTCTTTTGTTATTTTTACAAATGGGGTTAGATGGAGGACTACGTCTTTCCACACTAAAGGTGCAGGTATCTGCGTTGTCAATTTATTTTCAAAGGAAATTGGCCTCGTTGCAGTCAATACATACGTTTCTACAGGGTGTAAAGAGGATACAGCCTCCTTTCATTCCACCTACAGCACCATGGGACTTGAATCTGGTTTTAGATTTCTTACAGTCCGATTACTTTGAACCCTTACAACAAGTGGATATTAAATTTCTCACTTGGAAAACGATTTTTCTTTTAGCCTTAGCCTCGGCTAAGCGTGTTTCAGATTTGGGTGCCTTGTCATGCAAGTCACCGTATTTAATTTTTCATGATGACAGAGCGGAACTTCGGACGAATCCCGTTTTTCTACCAAAAGTAGTGTCGTCTTTTCACATCAATCAACCAATAGTAGTTCCTGTGTTAACAGGAGATTCTGGAATGTTGGATGTAGTTCGCGCATTGCGCATCTATGTTTCCCGAACGTCTACTGTGCGTAAGACAGATACGTTGTTTGTTCTCTATGACGCAGCTAAGAGGGGTTGGCCAGCCTCTAAGCAGACCTTATCCAGATGGATCAAACTGACTATACGTCAGGCTTACCTTTATGCTAAGTTACAGCCACCTACTTCAGTAACAGCTCATTCCACACGTTCTGTGGGGACGTCATGGGCAGCGAGTCGTGGGGCTTCTACGACACGGCTTTGCCGTGCGGCTACTTGGTCGTCAGTGCACACGTTTGTGCGCTTTTACAAGTTTGATACGTTCGCGGCATCAGCATCTAGCTTTGGCCGTTTAGTGTTACAAGGGCCAAACAGCTCTCCCGCCACGGAGGAGACTTTGGTACATCCCAAGAGTACTCCAGTGACCCCTAGTGGATGAAAAAGAAAATAGGATTTTGGTACTTACCAGGTAAATCCTTTTCTTTGAATCCATAGGGGGCACTGGACGCCCACCCAGAGCAGTTTACCTGTTTTAGAGTTCAGTGGTTCTTATGGTAACACACTTTCACGACTGGTTTAAATTTAACAAGGGTTAATCAGTTATGGTGTCAACTGTTTAGTTGTCTGTTACGTTGTGTCAACTTTATTGTTGTCTGTGAGACTATATGTAATTCTCCTTTTGTCAATCTCTCTATCGATCCTGTTCGGCTCAGTAAAAAACACTGAAGTGCTGCAGGATATGGAGGGGAGGAGTAGTCTCAAAATTAATTTATTCAGTGCCTTCTTCCGGTGGAAGCCGTCCATATCCCAAGAGTACTCCAGTGCCCCCTATGGATTCAAAGAAAAGGATTTACCTGGTAAGTACCAAAATCCTATTTTTCCTGACCCTAGCCGTTCTGGCTACATAAACCTTCAAAGCCCTGACCACATCAAGCAACTCGGAATCCTCCAAGTCAGTAGTAGCCACAGGCACCACAATAGGTTGGTTTATATGAAAAGATGAAACCACTTTCGTCAGGAATTGGGGACGGGTCCTCAATTTTGCTCTATCCGCATGGAAAACCAGATAGGGGCTTTTATGTGACAAAGCCGCCAATTCTGACACATGCCTAGCCGAAGCCAAGGCTAGTAGCATGACCACCTTCCACGTGAGATATTTCAATTCCACCATTTTGAGTGGTTCAAACCAGTGTGATTTCAGGAAACTCAACACCACGTTAAGATCCCAAGGTGCCACTGGAGGCACAAAAGGGGGCTGAATATGCAGCACTCCCTTTACAAACGTCTGAACTTCAGGTAGAGAAGCCAGCTCTTTTTGAAAGAAAATGGATAGGGCCGAAATCTGGGTCTTAATGGAACCCAATTTTAGGCCCAAAGTCACTCCTGACTGTAGGAAGTGAAGGAAACGGCCCAGCTGGAATTCCTCCGTAGGGGCATTCCTGGCCTCACACCAAGCAACATATTTTCGCCATATACGGTGATAATGTTGAGCTGTCCCGTCCTTCCTAGCCATTATCAGCGTAGGAATAACCTCATCCGGAATGCCTTTCTCTGCTAGGATCCGGCGTTCAACCGCCATGCCGTCAAACGCAGCCGCGGTAAGTCTTGGAACAGACAGGGCCCCTGTTGCAACAAGTCCTGTCTTAGAGGAAGAGGCCACGGGTCCTCTGTGAGCATATCTTGCAGATCTGGATACCAAGTCCTTCTTGGCCAATCCGTAACAATGAGTATTGTTCTCACTCCTCTTTTTCTTATGATTCTCAGCACCTTGGGTATGAGAGGAAGAGGAGGAAATACATAGACCGACTGGAACACCCACGGTGTCACCAGTGCGTCCACAGCTATCGCCTGAGGGTCTCTTGACCTGGCGCAATACCTCTGTAGCTTTTTGTTGAGTCTGGATGCCATCATGTCCACCTGTGGCAGTTCCCACTGACTTGTAATCTGCGCGAAGACTTCCTGATGAAGTCCCCACTCTCCCGGGTGGAGGTCGTGTCTGCTGAGGAAGTCTGCTTCCCAGTTGTCCACTCCCGGGATGAACACTGCTGACAGTGCGCTTACGTGATTCTCCGCCCAGCGAAGAATTCTGGCGGCTTCCGCCATCGCCACTCTGCTCCTTGTGCCGCCTTGGCGGTTTACATGAGCCACTGCGGTGATGTTGTCTGACTGAATCAGAACCGGTTGGTCGCGAAGCAGGGTCTCTGCTTGACGTAGGGCGTTGTATATGGCCCTTAGTTCCAGGATGTTGATGTGAAGGCAAGTCTCTTGACTTGACCACAGACCTTGGAAATTTCTTCCCTGTGTGACTGCACCCCAACCTCGGAGGCTTGCGTCCGTGGTCACCAGGACCCAGTCCTGAATGCCGAAACTGCGGCCCTCGAGAAGGTGAGCGCTCTGCAGCCACCACAGGAGTGACACCCTGGCCCTGGGGGATAGGGTGATTAACCGATGCATCTGAAGATGTGATCCGGACCACTTGTCCAGTAAGTCCCATTGAAAGGTCCTCGCATGGAACCTGCCGAAGGGAATGGCCTCGTATGATGCCACCATCTTTCCCAGCACACGAGTGCAGTGATGCACTGACACCTGTTTTGGTTTTAATAGGTTCCTGACCAGTGTCATGAGTTCCTGAGCTTTCTCCATCGGGAGATAAACCCTTTTCTGGTCTGTATCTAGAATCATGCCCAGGAAAGGCAGACGAGTCGTAGGAACCAACTGCGACTTTGGAATATTTAGAATCCAGCCGTGTTGCCGTAACACTTCCAGAGAAAGTGCTACACTGATCAGCAACTGCTCTCTTGATCTCGCTTTTATGAGGAGATCGTCCAAGTATGGGATAATTGTGACTCCTTGCTTCCGCAGGAGTACCATCATTTCCGCCATTACCTTGGTAAATATTCTCGGTGCCGTGGAGAGATCAAACGGCAACGTCTGAAATTGGTAATGACAATCCTGTACCACAAATCTGAGGTACGCCTGATGAGGTGGATAAATGGGGACATGAAGGTATGCATCCTTTATGTCCAGAGACACCATAAAATCCCCCCCCCCTTCCAGGCTTGCGATGACCGCTCTCAGCGATTCCATCTTGAACTTGAACCTTTTCAGGTATATGCTCAGGGATTTTAAATTCAGTATGGGTCTGACCGAACCGTCCGGTTTCAGGACTACAAACATGGTCAAATAATAACCCCTTCCCTGCTGAAGGAGAGGAACCTTGACCACCACCTGTTGAAGATCCAATTTATGAATTGCAGTTAACACTATTTCCCTCTCGTGGGGGGAAGCTGACAGGGCCGATTTGAGGTATCGGTGAGGGGGCATCTCCTCGAATTCCAGCTTGTATCCCAGAGACACAATATCTATTGCCCAGGGATCCAACTGGGAGTGAACCCACTTGTGGCTGAAATTTCGAAGACGTGCCCCCACCGGGCCTAGCTCCGCCTGTGGAGCCCCAGCGTCATGCAGTGGATTTTGTAGAGGCCGGGGAGGACTTCTGTTCCTGGGAACTAGCTGTGTTGTGCAGCTTCTTTCCTCTGCCCCTGCCTCTGGCAAGAAAGGACGCACCTCGGACTTTCTTGTTTTTCTGTGATCGAAAGGACTGCATTTGATAATACGGTGCTCTCTTAGGCTGTGAGAAAACATATGGCAAAAAATTTGACTTTCCAGCCGTAGCTGTGGAGACCAGGTCCGAGAGACCCTCCCCAAACAATTCCTCACCCTTGTAAGGTAAAACCTCCATATGCCTTTTTGAGTCGGCATCACCTGTCCATTGCCGAGTCCACAAGACCCTTCTGGCAGAAATTGACATAGCATTTATTCTAGAACCCAGCAGACTAATGTCTCTTTGAGCATCTCTCATATAAAGGACAGCGTCTTTAATATGCCCCAAGGTCAACAATACAGTATCCTTGTCTAAGCTCTCAATTTCCTCAGATAAGGTATCCGTCCATGCTGCTACAGCACTACACACCCAGGCCGACGCAATTGCCGGCCTTAGTAAGGTACCTGAATGTGTATACATGGACTTCAGGGTACCCTCTTGCTTTCTATCCGCAGCATCTTTTAGGGTGGCCGTATCCTGTGACGGCAGGGCTACCCTCTTGGATAAGCGTGTTAAAGCTTTGTCCACCCTAGGGGAGGATTCCCAGCGTAACCTGTCCGTTGGCGGGAAAGGATACGTCATAAGCATCCGTTTGGAAATCTGCAGTTTTTTATCTGGAGATTCCCAAGCCTTTTCACATAACTCATTTAGCTCGTGTGAGGGGGGAAAGGTTACCTCCGGTTTCTTTTCCCCATACATATGCACCCTCTTGTCAGGGACTGGGGTTTCCTCTGTGATGTGCAACATATCCTTAATTGCTATAATCATATAACGGATGGATTTAGCCAATTTAGGCTGTAACTTTGCATCATCGTAATCGACACTGGAGTCAGAATCCATGTCGGTATCTGTGTCAACAATTTGGGATAGTGGGCGCTTCTGAGACCTTGACGGCCTCTGCGACATAGGATCAGGCACGGGTTGAGACCCTGACTGTCCTGAGGCTTCAGCTTTTTCTAACCTTTTATGCAAGGAATTAACATTATCATTTAAAACCTTCCACATATCCATCCAATCAGGTGTCGGCGCCGTCGGCGGAGACACCAAATTCATTTGCTCCCGCTCTGCTTCCACATAGCCTTCCTCGTCAAACATGTCGACACAAGCGTACCGACACACCACACACACAGGGAATGCCCTTTTTGAAGACAGTTCCCCCACAAGGCCCTTTGGAGAGACAGAGAGAGAGAGAGAGTATGCCAGCACACACCCCAGCGCTATAAACCCAGGAATAACACAGTAACTTAATGTTGACCCAGTAGCTGCTTTTATATTGATTTTTGCGCCTAATTATGTGCCCCCCCTCTCTTTTTACCCTCTTCTACCGTGTATCTGCAGGGGAGAGCCTGGGGAGCTTCCTCTCAGCGGAGCTGTGGAGAAAAAATGGCGCTGGTGAGTGCTGAGGAAGAAGCCACGCCCCCTCAGCGGCGGGCTTCTGTCCCGCTTAAATGTACAATTTTTTGGCGGGGGCTCATACATATATACAGTGCCCAACTGTATATATGCTAAACTTTTGCCAAAGAGGTCCCAATTGCTGCCCAGGGCGCCCCCCCCCCTGCGCCCTGCACCCTTACAGTGACCGGAGTATGTGAGGTGTGTGGGAGCAATGGCGCACAGCTGCAGTGCTGTGCGTTACCTCAGTGAAGAACGGAGTCTTCTGCCGCCAATTTGAAGTCTTCTTTGCTTCTCATACTCACCCGGCTTCTGTCTTCCAACTCTGCGAGGGGGACGGCGGCGCGGCTCTGGGATCGGACGGCGAGGGTGAGATCCTGCGTACGATCCCTCTGGAGCTAATGGTGTCCAGTAGCCTAAGAAGCAGGACCTAGCTTCAGAGAGTAGGGCTGCTTCTCTCCCCTCTGTCCCTCGATGCAGGGAGTCTGTTGCCAGCAGAGCTCCCTGAAAATAAAAAACCTAACAAAATACTTTCTTACAGCAAGTTCAGGAGAGCTCACTGAAAAGCACCCAGCTCGTCTGGGCACAGTATCAAACTGAGGTCTGGAGGAGGGGCATAGAGGGAGGAGCCAGAGCACACCAGAACCTAAATTCTTTCTTAAAGTGCCCATGTCTCCTGCGGAGCCAGTCTATTCCCCATGGTCCTTACGGAGTCCCCAGCATCCACTAGGACGTTAGAGAAATATGTTTTTTAGAAAACCATCCACTCTCCTATCTGTGGCATCATTTAAAGATGTTGATGGCAAAGGCAATATAGATTTTAGCAATAATCGAATCACGTGCGTATGTACCGTAGGAGCTACCTCCCTTTTAAAATAGTCCCCGGCTGGAAAAGGATAATTAGAATCCCATTTTTTGGGAACTCTATATTTTTTGTTGGGTGTTGCCCAAGCCTCTTCCATAATTTCCATCAGTTGGTCTGTCCCTGGAAACTCAGTCTTAACTGTCTTGGGACGTTTAAACAAAGGTGCCTTGGTTTTTAACACAGGCTCTGCTGAATCTTCTAAGGACAGAATGACCTTCATTGCTCTAATTAATTCAGCTACATCCACTGAGCTGAGAGCTTCTTCCTCCTCTTCGTATACTGAAGTAGAGTAAATAGAGCTTTCATCATCCAATGAATCATCATGTGTAGCCTGTGAAAGTGAAGATTTACTTACCATCGGTTTATCAGCTTGTTTCATTTGAGAAGCTGCTGGGGGAAATGATATACCGTAGGTAGGGAGCTGCATGTATGGGTACCCTATACCTGGTACCGAAGCTGTAGGAATTATCCGTTCAGCTATACTGGACAAAGTCTATGCAAACATAGCCCAAGGTGGATCTATCTGTACCTGATGTTGTACAGGGATCTGCCTTGTGTTCTGCTGAAAAGTAAAACAATTTGCACATAAACTATCCTGAACCAGATCCTGAGAGGATAATACAGTTTTGCAAGACAAACATGATATGAGTGTTGCTGTAAGTGTACCTTCGTCACCTTTGCCGCTCTTAGACATGATAAATAATCAGCACTTTTACAGTGTACTACACAATTTGTGACTGTAATCACTTTAACCTTCTAAAGTGATATCAATCTGACCCTACCCATGCACCAGCATTGAGGATCAGAAGAAAACAACTGACAAACATATATTAAAGTCAGCAATCACACTAGCAGTCAGTCACATGTTATATATTAGTCATATGAGCATATCATCAACTACAAACACTTTTTTAAAGTATGTAGGCGAACATTTACTGAAACCTGTATTAACAGATCTAACGTATTCAGACGCAATGCGAAGAAAATCACAGTAAATGTACACAGACTCATATGCAATAGGCACTTAACTATTCGTACTTGACAAAGCAAATAGAAATTTAGAGCTGTATAGCCCATACTAATTAGAGTGGGATACAGGGAGACTCACCTCACTTCCAGTGATCAATAAATACGTTAGCGAACACTGAGTGGATCCAGACGCTACTAGTGTACACTGCCGTTCCAGGAACCTATAGCAGACACAGACGCTCAGTGAACACAGACGCCTATGATGCGACCGGATCTCCCGTGGTAGCGCTTAGTGAACACTGACGCAGCGGCCTATGCTTGACCGAGTCCCCTCTGGTAGCGTCTGAGACGGAAGCGAGGAAACAGTTCATGGCGGGAGACTCGACGGAAACTGATCATGGACCGGGGGGAGGGGTGACCAGGAGAGCGTCTAACTCCCCACCGCTGACATCAACCCTAGGGATCGCGGCCTCACGCTATTCCTGCTGCCTCTGATCCCTAAGGCCTAGCGCTGAAACACCCGTGGTGGTGTCGCGTCAGCTACTTGTCACTGACCTAGGTTGGGGGTGTTGTGAACTCGGGGGTTCTCCCGATGGTAGGGGAGAGGAACCACAGTTGGGTCAGAACAGGGATGGCTTGATATAGGTCTTCCTCATACAGGACTCTGACAGTAAAGCTTGGTGAAAATATTAAAGGACTTTATTGCAGGAAGGGAGCAACACAATGTCACATAGCAGAGAAGGAGCGTATGGAGAAATGTCCAGAAAGTACTTGTGAGTGATGGTAAAAGATACTGGTGAATGAAGAATTTGAGAGCGGTGATTAAAAGACACTGATGATTTGAAGAACTTGAGAGCGGTGGTTAAAGACACTGATGATTTGAAGAACTTGAGAGCGGTGGTTAAAGACACTGATGATTTAAAGAACTTTTGAGCGGTGGTTAAAGACAATGATGATTTGAAGAACTTGAGAGCGGTGGTTAAAGACACTGATGATTTGAAGAACTTGAGAGCGGTGGTTAAAGACACTGAGGATTTGAAGAACTTGAGAGCGGTGGTTAAAGACACTGAGGATTTGTATAACTTGGGAGCGAGGGTTAAAGACACTGAGGACTTGTATAACTTGGGAGCGAGGGTTAAAGACACTGAGGACTTGTATAACTTGAGAGCGACGTTTAACCTGCAGCCCACGCTGACTCCAAGAAGCACTGGTGACTGGAGCGCAGTGGAACCCAGCAGCGGCTGGGAACGCTGGAAGCTGTGCAACAACTGACACCTGGAAATGCCGGAGACACTGGGGTATGCTGCAGAGAGATCCGCCGAGAACAGAAGCACTGGCATCCACTTCAGAGGAAAAGACGATACTCAGGCGCCGAGGCTCTGCCCGGCGTCTGCCTTTGAATCTCCCGCCTCCGCTGGATTGGCGGAACAGTCCGATGACGTCATCCGCTCCCCGCCCACGTGATGCCGGGTGTCATGGCGGCGCCCCTGCGTTGGGGAACCGCCGGGAGCCACGCCAGCCAGACGCCGGAGCCCGTGGACCACAACACAGACCAGCAGGCACGCAGGGGTAAGCGCGGCGAACGCCGCCCATGGCGTGTGACACTACTGTTTGGTAGTCTCCTCCCAAAACATTGCAGCTGTGTCCGTATTCCATCTACTAAGCGGAATCGATGCCTTACCTTCTCTCCGTGCTCCGGCCACAGCCTGGTAACATCTGATGGACCTGCTAGTATATCCGACACAGACGCCCGCCGAAACAGCACTGGACTCGTGGGTAAGCGTTGTCGCGACCCGGCGGAGAGTTGTTGGAGCGACTCTTTCCAATATCCGTATAAGACACTGTTTGGAAAGATCACTCAAAAAAAACGTAAGACTATAAAAAAAAAATAAGAAAGCTTGGGCTGCTAGTGAAACAGCAGCCCTCTGACCATGGTCCGGCTCCTGCCACACCAAACAAAAAACTGATTTACCTGAGCCAGGGGGCGGGATATATGGACGGGCCCGTTGCATCCTGGGAGGCCGGAAAGCTTTGAACGTTTGGTGCCAATCCGCTGTCGCTCCATCATATCCCATTGTTATCCTGTGGATAACCTGTGGACCCTGCCGGAGAATAATGAAATTGTGGGAGGTGAGGTTATGCGGGAAGATGATAAGCTCAGTCTTAAACATCTTAAGTTCAAGAAACTCGCTGGGACATCCAGGAAGAGACAGCAGAGAGACAGTTGGAGATATGCGTGAGAAGGGGTAGAAGTCAGGAGAGAAAAGGTAGATCTGAGCAGAGATGACATTGGGGGCTAGAAGAGCTGATTAACCCACCTAAAGAGGACTTATAGAGGGAGAATAGGAGAGGTCCAAGAACAGAACCTTGGGAAACACCTACTGTTAGAGGAAGTGTGGAGTCATAAGGGCAGACAGAGAAAGAACAGTAAAAGAGGTAGGAGGACATCCAGTAGAGGGCAGTATCAAATAGACTGAGGGAGTGAAGGATTTGCTGGAGGAGAGGGTGGTCCACAGTGACAAAAGCAGTAGAGATGTCAAGGGGTATAGGCAGAGAGTAGTGGCCCTTGGATTTGGCAGCATGAGGGTCATTGCTGACTTTAGTGAGGGCACTTTCTGTGGAGTGGAGAGGACAGAAGCCAGACTGAAATGGGTCCTGCAGTGAGTGGGAGGAAAGAAAGGCGGTTGTAGATAATTTGCTCTTGGAGCTTGGAGGCAAAGGGGTGGAGATGGGTCAGTACCTGGAGAGAGTGTAAGGGTGGGTTTTTTAAGAATGTGGAGACAAGGGCAAGCTTGAATGCAGATGGGACAATGCTTCGTGAGAGGTAGAGATTGAAAATATGGGCAAGATGGAAACAGGCATTTGGAGAGAGCAAACAGAGGAGGTGGGAGGGGATAGGGTCAAGGTAGAGGTTTCATTATAGCAAGATGGAGGCTGTAGCAGTCTTCTCAAAATGTATAAACATCTTATGAGTAGACAGAGAAATAGGCTGTTACCGGTGGTTTAAAATTATAGTGTTTGCTGCATGACACATAGATTTCATGTGTGAAGACCTGAGTTTTACACGTTTTGAGGAGTCTACACAGACTTTGTTTTTATAGCTGAGTGCAAACATACCTTAAAGATAAGTAGTAATGTGAGCAATTCACCAGACCAACTTTCCTCCAACCATCCAACTGACCAACTGTTGAACTTGTCTGACCAACTAAAATGCTGGCCCACACATCTAACCAGCTTTTCCATCAGACCAGCCAACTTCTCTCCAACTTGTGATGTGACAGAAGTAGGCGGACAGTGTCTACTTCTGCATATAGTTAATAGTGAGAATAGTCTGGCTGCCTGTAGTTCATATCTATCTACAAATAGATCCACCCATCACCCTTTCTGATCATGCGCTGGTTTGGATGGTGCCCCAGACAACTCTTGACAGAGGTCCGTATCATCACTGGAGATTTCCCATTCACTTGTCCCAATTACTCTTTTTGTAATAGATTAGGATCTGCCTGGATGGATTACAAGTATCCTAGTCTTTCTCATGCTCTTTCTGACCCTTCCCTGTTATCCTTGTACCCTGGACCAGTAAATCTTCTCCTTCCTTTAATGAAGTCAAACAAAAGATGTTATAATTATAATATATACCAGATATAAAGAAGGGGTGTGGTTCATTAGGGCGACACTGGTTTGACCACGTTTGGTCAACATGATCACTAGGTCGACTTGGAAAAAGGTCAACATGAGTTTTTTTAAAACTTTTTTTGGTGTTTTCTTCCTACCGCTGCGCTTGGCACAGGTTCCCAGTTGTAGGCCACGCGGATCGTTAAGTATGGAAAAAAAAATTGTGAAAAACTCAGGTTGACTTTTTTCAATGTCGACCTAATGACCATGTTGACCTAGTGATCATGTCGACTAAACGTGGTCGACGCAATGTATGTCGATTTCATAACCGCGATCCATAAATAAGGGGGTAGAAAAATGGTATAAAAGATGAGAACCCAATATTAACACCTTGGATGAATCGTCTCAGAACCGTATTATACAATGTGAGACACCTGACTGGTACTTACTGGTACTTCATCCTCGTAATATGGATTATTTTGGGGGGGGGGGGGGGGTTTGTTCACGTCAGTCACATTCCACTTCCACTGGAAATGACCTGCCTCATGCTATGTAATACCCCTTTCAGACCGCCATCTCTGAACACGGGTTATTGTCACCCGTGTTCAGGTACGGTCTGAAAGGTGCAAGGGTTGCAAGAGTGACCCGGTATTTCAACCCTGGTCGCAAGCAGGGTTGAACTCGTGTTCAACCCGGCTCACTGTGCGGTGTGAACAGGAGCCGGGTCAATGCAACCCGTTTCCCATTCGCTCTCGGTGTACGGGCGGCACTTGGAGATCATGTGATCTCCAAGCGCTGCCTCCCGTGTCAGGGTCCCGTGTGCAACCCGCCTCAGGCAGTCTGAAAGGGGTTTAAGCACCCCCCGGGGAAGGTTAGTCTGTGGGGGAGGGAGGATTAGGCTGCGGGAAGGGGGAGGGGGGGTTAGGGTTAAGCTGCGGGGGTCAGAGGGTTAGGGGGCACTGGGGTAAGGAGCGGGTTATCAGCTGTCAGGTCTGTGTCTGTTCCCGGAGGGGGCACTTGTGGGTCAGTGGTGGTGCGGTGGAGAAAACGAGGAGGCTGCAGTAAGTTCCTGCGCATGTGCGCAATGACGTTTAATTAAGCACACAGAAATATAAACAACGACTGGCGCAAATGATAATACAGATGGTTCTCAGCGAGGAGGCTGACAGAGGTTTTAGTAATAGTCACAGGTAATGAACTGGTCTGGAAATCAGTGTGATTGGCAAACAACGATGGTTGGTCTGGAAGCCGATGGTGAACAGAGTCAATATTCAGAAGGTAAGTAATGCAACCGATGGCAGTAAATACAGGCAATAAGTAACTCCGGTAATCGGTCTGGAAACCGAGAGCAACTTGCAATAAAATCACAGTCAGTTAAATATGCACAAAGGGGTTCATTCCGTGTTGATCGCTCGCTAGCTACTTTTTGCAGTCGTGAAAACGCATAGTCGCCGCCCACTGGGGAGTGTATATTAGCTTTGCAAGTGTGCGATCGCATGTGCAGCCGAGCGGTACAAAAACAGTTTGTGCAGTTTCTGAGTAGGTCTGAACTTAGTCAGCCGCTGCGATCACTTCAGCCTGTCCGGGATTGGAATTGACGTCAGACGCACGCCCTGCAAACGCTTGGACACGCCTACATTTTTCCAACCACTCCCAGAAAACGGGCAGTTGCCACCCACAAACACAACACAAATACAAGAGTCCGCCTTCTGCTGCGCTATCCGCAAGTCCTCAAATAAGAATAGTGATGGTTTGTCAAAAAGTAGTTTAGAAGTCCCAAACTTCAGAACCCAAGAAAGAAAGCCACCAAAAGTCCAGATAATTCAGGGTGAATGGTGTTTGGGAATCTTAAATGAAGGTAGTTGACAGATGTATATCGTGAATGCGTGATTGGAGAGCTCCTTATAGGTACGCACCGTACTCACATGTACAATGTGCGCAAAGATGAATGAGAGGAGATGCAGCATCTCCTCTCATTCATCTCCAGTAACAACTGTCCAAAAGGGGAGGAACTGTAAAGTTCTCCTAAACGTGTTGCTTGCTTCTGAAGGTTGAAGTTCACCTGAAGTGGGCTCTGACACTTCCAGTATGCCTCTAAGCCACTGTGCCAGCAGCTAGCGTATCTACCCTATGCATTCTCCACAAAGGTTTTATGTATCTTGTGGTCTCGATGAGAGCCCGGTAGAGAAGAAGCAGGAAACTATTCTCTAAAGAAACCTTGATGTGCCTTTACAACATCGTACTCAGAACGTGAGTTTGGGGTACGCATCACCCCCATATTATTTGAACCTTTGAAAGATACCTTTATAGGAGTATTTCATTTGTATTTATGTAAGTTCGGTACGTTCCTGATTACAAAAAGGATTTACGTCGCCATCTTTTCTGACAGCAGTATATCGAACGTATTACACCATTGGGGTTTCCACACCCTTCTGTTCTTCTTTGTTTTATGAGGGGGAACTAAAAAGAAAGAAGACCGACAGAATCCATTCCATTTATGGAGGAGAAAGATACCTTTATGGACACTTTGCGCACATTGTACATGCGAGTACGGTGCGTACCTATAAGGAGCTCTCCAATCACGCATTCACGAAATACATCTGTCAACTACCGTCATTTAAGATTCCCAAACACCATTCACCCTGAATTATCTGGACTGTTGGTGGCTTTCTTGGGTTCTGAAGTTTGGGACTTCTAAACTACTTTTTGACAAATCATCACTATTCTTATTTGAGGACTTGCGGATAGTGCAGCAGAAGGTGGACTCTTGTATTTGTTTTGTGATTGTTTTGGTGGAGATAGAGTGACATCTCCCTGGACGCCCTCACCGCAGCTATCTGTGGGCGCAGTAGATACTCACCTTCCATTGTATGTATATTATCTGTTAGCCACCCACAAACGCCCACTTCCTGTCAATCTCCTTGCGATCGGCTGTGCGAATGGATTCTTCATTACATCCATCGCACAGTAACAATCCGCTTTGTACCCGTACTACATGCCTGCGCATTGTGGTGTATACACATGCGCAGTAGTGACCTGATCGCTGCGAAAAACGTCAGCAAGCGATCAACTCGGAATGACCTCCAAAGTCCTCAGAGCCAAGCAAGGCTATAGTAGGAGACAGTTGGTAATTTCTAGCTGGTTGTTTTAAGCGCTGGATGCAGATAACGCACAGGTGAATATGGAAAGGCAGCACCTGGAGAGAGCCTCTTACAAGTAGAAGTGGTAGCAGACTGTGAAAGGAGCTGTAGCAAGGCTGGATGGCTGGTGTCTGTAGTTCCATAGAGAAGCTGAATTAGAAGATCACAGGAGACTGGAGCCAGGAGACGCTGTGCACTAGATGCGATGTGTTGTTCAAGGCAATGAGACTGAGCCGATGTTCTGGATTTATACCCATTGGTGAGCAGGCATTGGATGCTTGAGTCATGTGTGCAGACAGAGCAGGATTGGGTGTTACAGGTCAGCTGACCGCAAGTGTCATGGCGGCACCCATGCTCTACAGATGGCGGGCACACAGCAGGGCACACACCAGATGGATGGTTGGAATATTGTCCCGCTGTATGGTCATCTTAAGTCACAGGGGTAACTTTACTAAGGTCCATGTTTGCAATCCCGGGGGTGTGTGGCCATTTTTGCAAACACAGGAATTTATTAAAGGCAAAAAGGAGATTTATTGTACGAACTTACCTTTTGTGACCGGAGAGACTAACCAGCCACACGTGTAATGGCGGCCGCGGCACTGAAGGGGTTAATCCTCAGCTGCCCGGCACCATTTGGACAAAAGGCGCTTGGCGTCACTGTTAAACGTACTTACGGCGCTGGGTGCGGACTGTTTAAAAGTATGTTTAATTATGTGTTTTAACATGTTATATGTAGTGCTCTGTGCACAATTGTAGGATTACATGTTTAACTGTATTTGTATTCAAGATATGGTCACCTGTATTTTAAAGGGGAAAATGCACTTACTATATCTGTCTCTCTGGAAATAGGAAGTGGCATGCTAATGGCCCTGTCCTAGCAGAGAGGTGTGAATGACAAAACCTTTTGATGTGTAAGTTCCTTAGAGAAAGATGTTACTCACGGGGGATCTCCTTATCCCATATGTAAAGTAGTTCTGGGCTTGGAACCTGTTTCATCATGTAGCTGATTTAATTGATATACGAACCCTGAATGGCAGATGCAGGAAGGAAGACTGATTGTTGTGTTGCAGCCTTTCCTGTTGTAATCCCAAACACTGGGATTGCATGGAGATGTGAATGAGACAGAAACATTTGTATTTTGAAGCTATGTGATAAATTTATCAATAGAGAATGTAAATCTGATACCAAACGTTGTCTGCGTGACAGGAAGGAGGATATTGTTTTATTGCACTTATCTCCTTTTGAAATGTAATTTATTTATTTGTATTTTCTAAGATATCTTGATTGGATAGAAAGGGCTCAGGGAGGACATGACCCCCTGTTGTACTGTGTGGAAAATTGACATAAAAAGGAGGCCTGCGTGCCTCCAGAGAGTATTGTACCATCTTCATTCTGCTGGAACATCTTGCTGTATGCTGTTGCCCCTAGCAATAGGGAAGAGTCTTTTTTAAGACTATTATTGAGCAAATAAACATCATCTGCCTCAAGAAGATTGCTTCATCTTGTGACCTACAGGGTTATGCCAAACATAGCCCCATCCTCCGGCTGTCCAGGGAAGCACCTAACGTCTCCAAGTTCCGCCAGCTACCGGTAGAGGCCTAGCAAGTGGCTAGCGGGGATTAGTCATCAATACACAGGTGTGGTAAGGCAGCGTGTCAGCACATACAGAGCAGAACCGTGGTTCCAAACGCCACGGCAGGTTAGGAGTTTGGTGGTGGCAGCATAAACCCGCCCACAGCGCAGTGGGTGGAGTCAGTAACAGGCGGTTACTGACGGTAAGCGGGAATCCCCTATGTGGTCAGGTCCCGTGTGACCTAACCTTCCATTCTGTGCACTGGGGATGCGAAAGCGGTGAGTGCTTTCGTACGAAAGGCGTCCGGTCACAGAAATTGGTGGCATAGCGGTGGGATCATCCCAGGCGGCTTTTCGGTCACCCGTTTGGAGAAGCAGAGTTACTCAGGAGAGGAGTAACTGCAGCGCAGGAGAACGCACAAGATGATGGACTTCAGTGGAACATCTAAGGGCGATCTGGAGATCGTGTGCCAGGAGAAGGGTGTGGATATTCCTTTCAACGCGTCCAGAAGCCTCATGAAGGCGGCGCTCGTGAGCTTGGAGGAGTCCCATCGGGCGGAGGTGGAAAGCACTGACGGCGTCAGCATCGCAGAGGACGGCCCACCAGTGGACCTTCGTACGGAACCGGTGAGACCCACAAGCCCCGCCCCTTCTAGCAGCAGCCATGTTTCCAATCAATCCCTAGCAGGGCCAGGATTCCAACGTCCCAGGGGGGGCGGTCCGGATACCCTAGCAGATCGGCTAGCGGAATTGGGGGAAAGGGCAATGGAGCAAGAACGCATGCTTGTCATTCGGATGTGGCATGCGGAGCGGGCATCACAAGCCGTGGTACCCCGGGAGCCGTTGTCAGCTGCTGTACACAGATCGGGACGCATTCAGTTTGCCAAGTTTACAGACAGTGATGGGGACATTGATGGACATTTACAAGTTTTTGAAAGAACTTGTAAACTATACGATTTACCCAAGTCGGAGTGGGTGAGACACCTTGTGCCCACTCTGCATGGAGAGGCATTGGAGGCCTATCGAGGAGTGGCCACGGAGGACTGTGGGGATTACGACGAAGTCTCACGGGCCCTCCTCCAGCGATTCTTCATCACTCCAGAGTCTTACAGGAAGAAGTTCACAGACTTGCCCAAGAATCCTAGCAGCACCCATGAGCAGTTCGCCACCCAGCTGCGGCAGTACGTGGTGAAGTGGGTGAAGGATTCTGAAGCCACTACATGGGACGCACTGATTGACCTGATCTGCAGGGAGCAGTTCTACCGCAGGTGCGCCCCAGAAGTGAAGGAGTGGGTGCTAGACCGGGAGCCACCCAGCTTAAAGATGGCTGCCCAGTTAGCAGACAAGTATGTGGCAATTCGGCCACATGGGCAGAAGCGCCCCGCCAGCAGCCAGCTCCAAAAGACTGTACCATCAGGGGGACACCCCTCTTCAGCTCATCACCCCCCAAAACAAGCATGTTCCAACCCGGGTGCTCTTGGCCAGCAACCACACCGCAGCGTCCCTGCAACTGATCAGAGATCATCGGTGCCACGACTGGAGAAGAAGTGCTACGGCTGTGGGAAAATCGGACATCTGAGGATGAACTGTCCTGCATCCCAAGCACCCCAGACTCGTGCCCCAAATCCGAGTGCTGGAGCCTGGCTCGCTTGTTTGACAAGAGGAGATAAGCCTACAGAGGCTGTTCCCCCTCCAGTCAGTCCGATGGAGTGTGGCGAGAGACAGGTGCACTCTGCAGAGAGAGTCACCTGCATGGCCAAACAGCCCCTACACAACATGTGGAGGCACCTGCAGCCGGTCCACGTAGGACGCCTGCAGGGGGAAGGCCTAAGAGACTCTGGGGCCTCAATCACTGTGGTGAGCCCCCACCTTATAGATCCTGCAGCAGTATTGCAAGGTCGCACTGCCAAGGTCACCCTGGCAGATGGAACGGAGAAAGCGGTTCCCATGGCAAGAGTCTACCTGGACTGGGGAGCTGGACCAGAGTTGCGAGAAGTTGCCGTCATGGATGGTCTCCCAACTGATGTGGTCCTAGGAAATGACCTGGGTGGTGGGATCGTCACCACATTTGCTGGCGCCATTCCCTGGAGTCAAGTTCCACAACCACCGTTGACATCAGCTACTCCAGCCCAGACCAGAGGAAAAGACTACAGCTGCTAGACAACTGCCAGCACAGCCAACCACAGCCTCAACCAGCCCAGAGGAAAAGATTACAGCGGCTAGATCAGCACATCAACCCAGCATGCCTTTTCCCTCTGGTATGCCTACGTCCACTAGCAACGCAGAGGATGTTGGGTCCAGCTCGTTTGATCCTGTGAGGGTGCCCAATGATGCTCCTGACCCAAGTGGTTTGCCAACTCCGGCGGTGAGTATGAGAAACCACACTGACTTTTTCATGACTGACCCCTACCAGACTGACCCTAGTAGTCCCCACCTAGATCCCCCTGTAGTGTGTCCCCATTTAGGAGAGATTGAGGGCCGCAGGCAGGAGTTTAGGGAGGCTCAACTCTCTGACCCATCCCCGAAAGGCATGAGGCGCCACTCTGGCAGCGGCCTTGACAGGGTTGGGGCAGGAAGTGTGACCTGGCGGGAAGGGTTAAGGTACAGGGTAGCCAGGAAAGTGGGAGGGGATAGACCAGAGAGGGAACGTGTCCAGCTGGTTCCCCCAGGGAACTTTCCTGCGCAATCGGTGTCGGTTGCCAGCGAAACCCCTTTGGACAGTAACCCAGAGATAGGCCGTACCCTGAAGTGCCTGTCACAGAGCTTACCCTGGTCTGGAATGTTGGATGACGCCCAGACCAACTGTAAGGCTGGTGCCATGCGTTCGCATCTGGGGCACTCCAGCGGTTATGTTGTCTCTGGGCCTATGCCCATAGGAGAACCTTTACAGCAAGTTGCTGTGGACATAGCAGGTCCCCTGCCTGTGCGCAGTGGATCGGGGAAGACACGCAGCCTCCCTGTAGTGGATGCCACACAGGATCCAGAGGCTGGTGGTCTGGCCGCCATCACTGTAGCACAGGTAGCGGACGAGGAGGAAAGAGTAGGCCTAGGTGACAGGGTAGGTTTCCCGAGTCATAGGTCGACAGAGGAGGATTGGAGGGCAGGTCTGACAGTTAGGGCAGACAGTTGCCAGGTAGGAATGACGGAGGTGCAGTGCCTGGGGCACCATGTGGGAGGAGACAGGGGTAGGCCCAAACCAGAGGGGGTGGAGGCAACCAGAGGCTGTTCCCGACCCACATCACCCAGACTGGTACTGACCTTAGAACCTTTAAGGCCCTACGGACACGTTGTCATTGACTTTAGTCCTGTAGTGAACCCCTTTACAGAGATGGCTAGGAAGGGCATTCCCAAGTCGGTGGACTTTGCACCCGCTTGCGAGCTGGCATTCCAGTCATTGAAGGAGGCTCTGGTACCCGCTCCAGTGCTGATGGCGCACATTCTTGACCAAGACTGTGTTTTACGAACTACTGCGCCACTGCACGGACTGGGAGCAGTACTGAGCCAGGAGGAGCCATATGGGCAGGAGCACCCTGTGGCCTGTTTGAGCAGAATACTGCTATTGTGGGAGGTGGGGTATGCCACAATTGGGACACCTTGGGTGGCACTTGTGTGTAACTGGCCCCCCACAGTGGTGACTTTCCACCCACCTGTTAGGTGGCTGCAACCTACCTTGGGGAAACTGGACAGACTTTTGTGGTGGAGCCTTGAACTTGGACTTCAGGTGGACTATTTGAACATTGTGCACCCACGAAGAGAGGCCCACTACACTATGGATGAACTGTCTAGGCCGGAGCCTACACCCCCTAGGTAGCATCCCCTTCAATACAAGGGACTGCGGGACCAGGAGCCATATCGTTGGGACATGACTCGCTGGTTTCCCACTTGAATTGCGGGGGGAGGAGTGTGACCGGAGAGACTAACCAGCCACACGTGTAATGGCGTCCGCGGCACTGAAGGGGTTAATCCTCAGCTGCCCGGCACCATTTGGACAAAAGGGCGCTTGGCGTCACTGTTAAACGTACTTACGGCGCTGGGTGCGGACTGTTTAAAAGTATGTTTAATGATGTGTTTTAACATGTCATATGTAGTGCTCTGTGCACAATTGTAGGATTACATGTTTAACTGTATTTGTATTCAAGATATGGTCACCTGTATTTTAAAGGGGAAAATGCACTTACTATATCTGTCTCTCTGGAAATAGGAAGTGGCATGCTAATGGCCCTGTCCTAGCAGAGAGGTGTGAATGACAAAACCTTTTGATGTGTAAGTTCCTTAGAGAAAGATGTTACTCACGGGGGATCTCCTTATCCCATATGTAAAGTAGTTCTGGGCTCGGAACCTGTTTCATCATGTAGCTGATTTAATTGATATACGAACCCTGAATGGCAGATGCAGGAAGGAAGACTGATTGTTGTGTTGCAGCCTTTCCTGTTGTAATCCCAAACACTGGGATTGCATGGAGATGTGAATGAGACAGAAACATTTGTATTTTGAAGCTATGTGATAAATTTATCAATAGAGAATGTAAATCTGATACCAAACGTTGTCTGCGTGACAGGAAGGAGGATATTGTTTTATTGCACTTATCTCCTTTTGAAATGTAATTTATTTATTTGTATTTTCTAAGATATCTTGATTGGATAGAAAGGGCTCAGGGAGGACATGACCCCCTGTTGTACTGTGTGGAAAATTGACATAAAAAGGAGGCCTGCGTGCCTCCAGAGAGTATTGTACCATCTTCATTCTGCTGGAACATCTTGCTGTATGCTGTTGCCCCTAGCAATAGGGAAGAGTCTTTTTTAAGACTATTATTGAGCAAATAAACATCATCTGCCTCAAGAAGATTGCTTCATCTTGTGACTTACAGGGTTATGCCAAACATAGCCCCGTCCTCCGGCTGTCCAGGGAAGCACCTGACGTCTCCAAGTTCCGTCTTCCGCCAGCTACCGGTAGAGGCCTAGCAAGTGGCTAGTGGGGATTCGTCATCACCACACAGGTGTGGTAAGGCAGCGTGTCGGCACATACAGAGCAGAACCGTGGTTCCAAACGCCACGGCAGGTTAGGAGTTTGGCGGTGGCAGCATAAACCCGCCCACAGCGCAGTGGGTGGAGCCAGTAACAGGCGGTTACTGACGGTAAGCGAGAATCCCCTATGTGGTCAGGTACCGTGTGACCTAACCTTCCATTCTGTGCACTGGGGACGCGAAAGCGGTGAGTGCTTTCGTACAAAAGGCGTTCCGTCACACCTTTGTTAATTCTCTTTCTGCAAGGTACACTGGGTTCCACAGGGATAACATCGGGGTGTAGAGTATGATCTTGATCCGAGGCACCAACAGACTAAAAGCTTTCACTGTTCCCAAGATGCTCAGTGCTGCCTCCTCTATAACCCCGCCTTCGTGCACAGGAGCTCAGTTTTGTTAACCAGTCCAATGCAGTAGCAGGTAAAAGAGACGACAACCATTAGTAGCCACATACACCACATTCTCATGACAGGAGAAGGTATCAGCGGCTAATACCATACAAACCCAAATAAGCTAAGTGCGTCAGGGTGGGCACCCTGTGGAATCCAGTGTACCTCGCAGAAAGAGATTTAACAAATGTAAGTTCTTACCATAAATCTCATTTTCTGCAGCAGGGGTACACTGGGTTCCACAGGGATAACATCGGGGATGTCCTAAAGCAGTTCCTCATGGGAGGGGACGCACTGCAGCAGGCACAAGAACCCGGCGTCCAAAGGAAGCATCCTGGGAGGCGGAAGTATCGAAGGCATAGAACCTTATGAATGTGAGGACCACGTTTGCACAATTGCTCAAGGGTCGCACCATGGCGGGTCGCCCAAGAAGGTCCAACAGACCGAGTAGAATGGGCTTTGATGGTAGCAGGAGCTGGAAGACCAGCCTGTACATAAGCTTGTGCAATCACCATTCTAATCCATCTGGGTAGGGTCTGCTTATTCGCAGGCCAGCCACGTTTGTGAAAACTAAAAAGTACAAAGAGAGAATCAGACTTCCTGACGGAGGCTGTCCTCTTCACATAGATACGGAGATCCCATACCACAACCGCTCTTTGGAAGACAAGTCAGTAGAGATAAAGGCTGGAACCACAATCTCTTGGTTAAGGTGGAAAGAAGACACCACCTTAGGTAGATAACCAGGGCGCGTCCTAAGAACTGCCCGGTCATGGTGAAAAATCAGAAAAGGTGACCGACAGGATAAGGCACCCAAGTCTGAAACCAGTCTAGCAAAGGCAATAGCCAGCAGAATCAAGACCTTAAGAGTAAGCCACTTAAGGGCCACAGATTCAAGAGGTTTAAAAGGAGACTCTTGCAAGGCCTCCAGAACCACCGACAAATCCCAAGGAGCCACAGGTGGGACATAGGGAGGTTGAATCCGTAAAACACCCTAAGTGAATGTATGAACATCAGGCAGAGTCACAATTTTTCTCTGAAACCATACGACAAGGTCGAAATATGAACCTTGAGGGAGGCCAGACGAAGGCCTAAGTCCAGGCCCAGTTACAGGAAAGCCAAAGCTTGGCCGTACTAAACTAGTAAGCGTCATGATTATTAGATGCGCACCAAGCAAAGTAAGAATTCCAGATCCTATGATAAATCCGAGCAGAAGACGGTTTACGGGCCTTCAGCATAGTTTAAATGACTGCCTCAGAAAATTCTTTGGCCCTCATAACTGAAGCTTCAAGAGCCATGCCGTCAATGCAAGCCGGGCTAAATCCTGGTATACACAAGGGCCCTGAACAAGGAGGTCAGGATGTTGCGGAAGTAGAAGAGGACGCTCTAATGAGAGACCTTGTAGGTCTGAGAGCCAATGCCATCTGGGCCACGCTGGAGCGATCAGAAGTAGAATTCCTCCTTCTTGCTTGAACTTTCTTATTACTCTGGTCAGGAGTGACACCGGAGGGAACACGTACGGCAGCCAAAAGTTCCATGGAATTGCCAGTGCGTCCACGAACGCTGCTTGAGGATCCCTTTTCCTTGCTTCGAAGACCAGATCCTTGTGACTGTGTCGAGATGCCATCAGGTCTACGTCTGTTAGACCCCACTTGTCCACTAGGAGTTGAAATACTTCTGGATGGAGGCTCCACTCTCCAGCGTGAACGTCCTGACGACTGATGAAGTCCACTTCCCAGTTGAGGACCCCCGGAATGAACACTGCAGATATGGCTGGCAGATGGCGTTTCCGCCCACTGAAGAATCCTGGACACTTCCATCATTGCCATGCGGCTTCGAGTGCCGCCTTGATGATTTATGTATGCCACCGTGGTGGCGTTGTCCGACTGTACTTGAACAGGCCTGTTCTGTATCAGATGCTGGGCCAGGTTCAGAGCATTGAACACCGCCCGCAATAGCAGAATGTTTATCGGGAGCAGAGTTTCCTCCCTGGTCCACCGACCCTGAAGAGAGTGTTGCTCCAACACCGCGCCCCAACCCCTCAGACTGGCATCCGTTGTCAGGAGGACCCAGAAGGGACGACCCCTGCTCAATCATCCTGTAGCCACCAGCTCAGTACAGACGAACCTCCGGAGACAAGGAGATCATTTGAGACCTGATCCGGTGAGGCAGGCCGTCCCACTTGACGAGAATCATCTTCTACAGAGGGCGGGAATGAAATTGAACGTACTCTACCATGTCGAAAGCCGACACCATGAGGCCTAGTACTTGCAATTGCCGAGTGTATCGACACTCGCGGACGAGAGAGGAAGCATTGAATCCTGTCCTGAAGGTTCAGGACCTTCTCCTGTGACAAGAACAAACGCTGGTTGTGAGTGTCCAACAATGCCCCCAGGTGCACCATACTCTGAGCAGGGACCACCGAAGATTTCTTCCAGTTGATGAGCCACCCGTGGGCTTGCAGAAACTGGACCGTCAGATCCAGATGACGGAGGAAAACTTCTGGGGAATCCGCCACAAACTGCAGTTCACTTCCAAGCAAGGGGGGGAGGGGGGGGGCGTTCAGCGCGATCCTTTCATTTAAAATCTATTGCTAGGTGCCTTGGGGCCCCTCACAACGTCGGGCCCGTTACAGGTGTCCCCTTTGACCGCCCCCCCCCCCCCCTTGTCGCCAGGCCTGGCGATGATGCATCTAGCCCTTAGGTATCCTATTAGCAGCAGTACTTTACCACTGCTAATAGGATTGCCGGGCGCAGCGACACATGGGACCCACGTGTTATTGTGCGATTGTGGGTTTGATACCGCTATAATGAACACTGGTCAATAAATAAGATTTTAAACCTACCAGTAAATCTTTTTCTCCTAGTCCGTAGAGGATGCTGGGGACTCCGTAAGGACCATGGGGGTATAGACGGGCTCCACAGGAGACATGGGCACTCTAAGACTTTAGATGGGTGTGAACTGGCTCCTCCCTCTATGCCCCTCCTCCAGACCTCAGTTATAGAACTGTGCCCAGAGGAGACGGACAGTACGAGGAAAGGATTTTTGTTAATCTAAGGGCGAGATACACACCAGCCCACACCATACTCACCGTACAACATGGTATATACTAAACCAGTTAACAGCATGAACAAAAACAGCATCAGCCAGAGACTGATCTCAACTGTAACATAACCCTTATGTAAGCAACAACTATATACAAGCCTTGCAGAAATAGTCTGCACTGGGACGGGCGCCCAGCATCCTCTACGGACTAGGAGAAAAATATTTACCGGTAGGTTTAAAATCTTATTTTCTCTTACGTCCTAGAGGATGCTGGGGACTCCGTAAGGACCATGGGGATTATACCAAAGCTCTAGACCGGGTGGGAGAGTGCGGATGACTCTGCAGCACCGATTGAGCAAACATGAGGTCCTCCTTAGCCAGGGTATCAAACTTGTAGAATTTTGCAAAAGTGTTTGAACCCGACCAAGTCGCCGCTCGGCAAAGCTGTAATGCCTAGACGCCTCGGGCAGCCGCCCAAGAAGAGCTCACCTTCCTAGTGGAATGGGCCTTTACCGAATTAGGTAACGGCAATCCAGCCGTAGAATGAGCCTGCTGAATCGTGTTACAGATCCAGCGAGCAATAGTCTGCTTAGAAGCAGGCGCGCCAACCTTGTTGGCTGCATACAGGACAAACAGTGCCTCTGTTTTCCTAACCAGCGCCGTCTGGCTACATAAATTTTTAAGGCCCTGACTACATCCAGGGACTTGGAATCCTCCAAAGGCACCCGTAGCCACAGGCACAACAATAGGTTCGTTCATATGAAACGACGAAACCACCTTAGGCAGAAATTGAGGACGAGTTCTTAACTCTGCTCGATCCACATGGAAAATCAGATAGGGGCTCTTGTGAGACAAAGCCGCCAATTCGGACACCTGCCTCGCAGATGCCAAGGCCAACAACATGACCACCTTCCAAGTGAAAAATTTTAATTCAACTGTTTGAAGAGGTTCAAACCAGTGTGATTTAAGGAACTGTAACACCACGTTAAGGTCCCACGGTGCCACAAAAGGAGGTTGGATGTGCAGCACTCCCTTTACAAAGGTCTGGACTTCTGGGAGAGAAGCCAATTCCTTCTGAAAGAATATAGATAAGGCCGAAATCTGCACCTTAATGGAGCCTAACTTTAGGCCCATATCCACTCCTGTCTGTAGAAAATGGAGAAAACGACCCAGCTGAAAATCTTCCGTAGGAGCATTCTTGGCTTCACACCAAGACACATATTTCCTCCAGATACGGTGATAATGCTTCGCCGTTACCTCCTTCCTAGCTTTGATTAGAGTAGGGATGACTTCCCCCGGAATACCCTTCCTAGCTAGGATTTGGTGTTCAACCACCATGCCGTCAAACGTAACCGCGGTAAGTCTTGGAACACACAGGGGCCCTGTTGTAACAGGTCCTCCCTGAGAGGAAAAGGCCACGGATCTTCTGTGATCATTTCCTGAAGATCTGAATACCAGGCCCTTCGAGGCCAATCTGGAACAATGAGTATTGTCAGCACTCTTTTTCGTCTTATGATTCTCACTATTTTTGAGATAAGCGGAAGTGGAGGGAACACATAGACCGACTGAAAAACCCACGGTGTCACCAGGGCGTCCACCGCCACTGCCTGAGCGTCCCTTGACCTGGCACAATACCTCCGAAGCTTCTTGTTGAGGCGTGACGCCATCATGTCTACTTGAGGAAGACCCAATGACTTGTTATCTCTGCAAAAACTTCTTGATGAAGTCCCCACTCTCCTGGATGGAGATCGTGTCTGCTGAGGAAGTCTGCTTCCCAGTTGTCCACATCCGGAATGAAGACTGCTGACAGAGCGCTTACGTGATTTTCCGCCCAGTGAAGAATCCTGGTGGCTTCCTCCATCGCCACTCTGCTCCTTGTCCCGCCTTGGCGGTTTACATGAGCCACGGCTGTGACGTTGTCTGATTGAATCAGAACCGGTAGGTCGTGAAGAAGATTCTCCGCTTGTCGTAGGCCGTTGTATATGGCCCTTAATTCCAGTACGTTGATGTATAGACAAGCCTCTTGGCTTGACCATAGTCCCTGAAAATTCCTTCCTTGTGTGACTGCTCCCCATCCTCGGAGGCTCGCGTCCGTGGTTATCAGAAGCCAGTCTTGAATGCCGAACCTGCGACCCTCTAGAAGGTGAGCACTCTGGAGCCACCACAGGAGAGAGACTCTGGCCCTGGGGGACAGGCTTATCCTCCGATGCATCTGTAGATGGGACCCTGACCACTTGTCCAGAAGGTCCCACTGAAAAGTTCTCGCATGGAACCTGCCGAATGGAATGGCCTCGTAGGCCGCCACCATCTTTCCCAATACTCGAGTGCATTGATGAACTGACACTCTTTTTGGTTTCAGCAGGTCCTTGACCATGCTCTGGAGTTCCTGGGCTTTTACCATTGGGAGAAAAACCCTCTTTTTTTCCGTGTCCAGAACCATGCCCAAAAATGACAGCCGAGTTGTCGAAACCAACTGCAACTTTGGTAGATTTAGAATCCAGCCGTGTTGTAGTACTCTCAGGGAGAGAGACACGCTTTTTAGTAACTGATCTCTCGATCTTGCCTTTATCAGGAGATCGTCCAAGTATGGGATAATTGTGACCGCCTGCTTGCGCAGAAGCACCATCATTTCCGTCATTACCTTGGTGAAAATTCTCGGGGCCGTGGAAAGCCCAAACGGCAACGTCTGAAACTGGTAATGACAATCCTGTACAGCGAATCTCAAGTACTCCTGATGAGGAGGATATATGGGGACATGAAGGCATGCATCCTTTATGTCTAGTGACACCATAAAATCCCCCCCTTCCAGGCTGGAGATCACTGCCCGGAGAGATTCATTCTTGAATTTGAACCTTTTCAAATGTAGATTTAGGGATTTTAGATTCAGAATTGGTCTGACCGAGCCATCCGGCTTCGGGACCACAAATAGGGTTGAATAAAACCCTTTCCCCTGTTGCCCTAGGGGAGCCTTGATAATCACCTGCTGTTGACACAGCTTTTGTATGGCAGCTGAAACTATTTCCCTCTCTGAGGGAGAAGTTGGCAAGGCCGATTTGAAAAATCGGTGTGGAGGCACATCTTCGAACTCCAGTTTGTAGCCTTGGGATACAATTTCGACCACCCAAGGATCCAAATCCGACTGAACCCAGACCTGGCTGAAGAGACGAAGACGTGCCCCCACCGGTGCGGACTCCCTCCCAGCGTCATGCGGTGGATTTTGTAGAGGCCGGGGAGGACTTTTGTTCCTGGGAACTAACCGTAGCAGGCGCTCCTTTCCCTCTACCTCTGGCGAGGAAGGAAGAGCCCCGTCACTTTCTGAACTTATGCGACCGAAAGGACTGCATCTGGTATTGAGGTGTTTTCTTTTGCTGTGGGGGAACATAAGGCAAAACAGAAGACTTACCCGCGGTAGCTGTGGAAACCAGGTCCACGAGGCCCTCCCCAAATAAAACTTCACCTTTGTAAGGCAAAGCCCCCAATATGTCTCTTTGAATCAGCATCACCTGTCCATTGACGGGTCCACAGGGACCTTCTAGCAGAAACTGCCATGGCATTGGCTCTTGAACCCAACAGCCCAAAATCTCTCGCAGCCTCTCTCATATATAACGCTGCGTCTTTAATGTGACCCAAGGTCAACAAAATACTATCTTTGTCTAAGGTGTCAATGTCAGATGACAAGTTATCTGCCCATGCTGCAATTGCGCTACCCACCCATGCCGACGCTACTGCAGGTCTGAGCAGGGCTCCCGAATTCGCATAAATTGATTTTAAGGTAGTTTCTGGTCTGCGATCCGCAGGAAACTTTAGGGCCGCCGTGTCCGGGGACGGTAGCGCAACCTTTTTGGACAAGCGCGTCAAGTCCTTGTCCACCGTGGGCGAGGATTCCCACCGTAACCTGTCCTTTGAGGGGAAAGGATACGCCATAATAATTCTCTTGGGAATCTGCAGTCTCTTGTCTGGAGTTTCCCAAGCCTTTTCAAATAAAGCGTTCAGCTCATGAGATGGGGGAAACGTTACCTCAGGTTTCATTTCCTTAAACATGCAGACCCTCGTGTCAGGGACAGAGGGGTCCTCTGTGATATGCAAAACATCTGTTATTGCAATAATCATATATTGAATACTCTTGGCCACTCTTGGGTGCAACCTCACATCATCATAGTCGACACTGGAGTCAGAATCCGTGTCGGTATCAGTGTCTGCTATCTGGGAGAAGGGACGTTTATGGGACCCTGAAGCGTCTTGTGACACAGCCAAAGCCATGGATTGACTCCCTGCTTTGTCCTTGGACTCTGCTTTGTCCAGTCTCTTATGTAATAAAGTCACATTAGCATTCAAAACATTCCACATGTCCAACCAATCAGGTGTCGGCTGTGCCGACGGAGACACCACCACCATCTGCTCTGCATCCTCCCTAGACGAGCCTTCCGCTTCAGACATGTCGACACACACGTACCGACACCCCCACACACACTGGGATATCTGAATATGGGGACAGACCCACAATAAGGCCCTTTGGAGAGACAGAGAGAGAGTATGCCAGCACACACCCAGCGCCACTAGACACTGAAACAAAGTCCCAGCCTGTAAAGCGCTTTATCTACACAATTTAGCACCAAATAAATGTGCTCCCCCCTCGTTTTTGCCCCCTGTTACTTGTTCAGCAGGGGAGAGTCCGGGAGCAGCTTCTCTGCAGCATGGTGTGGAGAAAATGGCGCTGGTTAGTGCTGGAGGATCAAGCTCCGCCCCTTCGACGGCGGGATTCCGCCCCGCTATTTTTATTATACTGGCAGGGGATTTATTATATACTGCCTCCGCAGTATCTATATACGTGTGCCAGTCTTATGTGAGGTAAAAATTTGCTGCCCAGGGCGCCCCCCCCTGCGCCCTGCACCCTTGCTGTGCCTGTGTGTGACGTGGGAGAAATGGCATGCTGCGCGGTACCTCATGAAGATCTGAATTCTTCTGCTGCCTTTGAAGTCTTCTTGCTTCTTACACTTACACGGCTTCTATCTTCCGGCTCTGTGAGGAGGACGGCGGCGCGGCTCTGGGACGAACAGCAAGGACGACACCTGTGTTCCGACCCTCTGGAGCTAATGGCGTCCAGTAGCCTAAGAAGCAGAGCCCATCAGTCCAGGAAAGCGGGTCTGCTTCTCTCTCCTCAGTCCCACGATGCAGGGAGCCTGTTGCCAGCAGTGTCCCTGAAAATAACAAACCTAACAAAAGTATTTTCAGAGAAACTCAGTAGAGCTCCCCTGTAGTGCACCCAGTCTCCTCTGGGCACAGGATCTAACTGAGGTCTGGAGGAGGGGCATAGAGGGAGGAGCCAGTGCACACCCATCTAAAGTCTTAGAGTGCCCATGTCTCCTGCGGAGCCCGTCTATACCCCCATGGTCCTTACGGAGTCCCCAGCATCCTCTAGGACGTAAGAGAAAAATAAGATTTTACTTACCGATAAATCTATTTCTCGTAGTCCGTAGTGGATGCTGGGACTCCGTAAGGACCATGGGGAATAGCGGCTCCGCAGGAGACAGGGCACAAAATAAAAGCTTAAGGATCAGGTGGTGTGCACTGGCTCCTCCCCCTATGACCCTCCTCCAAGCCTCAGTTAGGATACTGTGCCCGGACGAGCGTACATAATAAGGAAGGATATTGAATCCCGGGTAAGACTCATACCAGCCACACCAATCACACCGTACAACTTGTGATCTGAACCCAGTTAACAGTATGATAAACGCAAAGGAGCCTCTGAAAAGATGGCTCACAACAATAATAACCCGAATTTTTGTAACAATAACTATATACAAGTATTGCAGACAATCCGCACTAGGGATGGGCGCCCAGCATCCACTACGGACTACGAGAAATAGATTTATCGGTAAGTAAAATCTTATTTTCTCTGACGTCCTAGTGGATGCTGGGACTCCGTAAGGACCATGGGGATTATACCAAAGCTCCCAAACGGGCGGGAGAGTGCGGATGACTCTGCAGCACCGAATGAGAGAACTCCAGGTCCTCCTCAGCCAGGGTATCAAATTTGTAGAATTTAGCAAACGTGTTTGCCCCTGACCAAGTAGCTGCTCGGCAAAGTTGTAAAGCCGAGACCCCTCGGGCAGCCGCCCAAGATGAGCCCACTTTCCTTGTGGAATGGGCTTTTACTGATTTTGGCTGTGGCAATCCTGCCACAGAATGTGCAAGCTGAATTGTACTACAAATCCAACGAGCAATCGTCTGCTTAGAAGCAGGAGCACCCAGCTTGTTGGGTGCATACAGGATAACAGCGAGTCAGATTTTCTGACTCCAGCCGTCCTGGAAACATATATTTTCAAGGCCCTGACAACGTCAAGCAACTTAGAGTCCTCTAAGTCCCTGGTAGCCGCAGGTACCACAATAGGTTGGTTCATGTGAAATGCAGAAACCACCTTAGGTAGAAATTGAGGACGAGTCCTCAATTCCGCCCTGTCAGAATGAAAAATTAAGTAAGGGCTTTTATATGATAAAGCCGCCAATTCTGACACACGCCTGGCTGAAGCCAAGGCTAACAGCATCGACACCTTCCATGTGAGATATTTTAAGTCCACAGTGGAAAGTGGTTCAAACCAATGTGACTTTAGAAAACTCAACACCACATTGAGATCCCAAGGTGCCACTGGAGGCACAAAAGGAGGCTGTATGTGCAGCACCCCTTTTACAATGTCTGAACTTCAGGTACTGAAGCCAGTTCTTTCTGGAAGAAAATCGACAGGGCCGAAATTTGAACCTTAATGGACCCTAATTTTAGGCCCATAGACAGTCCTGTTTGCAGGAAATGAAGGAAACGACCCAGTTGAAATTCCTCTGTAGGGGCCTTCTTGGCCTCACACCACGCAACATATTTACGCCAAATGCGGTGATAATGTTTTGCGGTTACGTCCTTCCTGGCTTTGACCAGAGTAGGGATGACTTCTTCTGGAATGCCTTTTTCCCTCAGGATCCGGCGTTCAACCGCCATGCCGTCAAACGCAGCCGCGGTAAGTCTTGGAACAGACAAGGCCCCTGCAGTAGCAGGTCCTTTCTTAGAGGTAGAGGCCACGGTTCGTCCGTGAGCATCTCTTGAAGTTCCGGGTACCAAGTCCTTCTTGGCCAATCCGGAACCACGAGTATAGTTCTTACTCCTCTCCTTCTTATGATTCTCAGTACTTTTGGTATGAGAGGCAGAGGAGGGAACACATACACTGACTAGTACACCCACGGCGTTACCAGAGCGTCCACTGCTATTGCCTGAGGGTCCCTTGACCTGGCGCAATATCTGTCCAGTTTTTTGTTTAGACGTGACGCCATCATGTCCACCTTTGGTTTTTCCCAACGGTTTACAATCAGGTGGAAGACTTCTGGGTGAAGTCCCCACTCTCCCGGGTGAAGGTCGTGTCTGCTGAGGAAGTCTGCTTCCCAGTTGTCCACTCCCGGAATGAACACTGCTGACAGTGCTATCACATGATTTTCCGCCCAGCGAAGAATCCTTGCAGCTTCTGCCATTGCCCTCCTGCTTCTCGTGCCGCCCTGTCTGTTTACGTGGGCGACTGACGTGATGTTGTCCGATTGGATCACACCGCCTGACCCTGAAGCAGAGGTTTTGCTTGACTTAGGGCATTGTAAATGGCCCTTAGTTCCAGAATGTTTATATGAAGAGATGTTTCCATGCTTGACCACAAGCCCTGGAAATTCCTTCCCTGTGTGACTGCTCCCCAGCCTCTCAGGCTGGCATCCGTGGTTACCAGGATCCAATCCTGAATGCCAAATCTGCGGCCCTCTAGTAGATGAGCACTCTGCAGCCACCACAGGAGAGACACCCTTGTCCTTGGCGACAGGGTTATCCGCTGATGCATCTGCAGATGCGATCCGGACCATTTGTCCAGTAGATCCCACTGAAACGTTCTTGCATGGAATCTTCCGAATGGAATCGCTTCGTAAGAAGCCACCATTTTTCCCAGGACCCTCGTGCACTGATGCACTGAGACCTGGCCTGGTTTTAGGAGGTTCCTGACTAGCTCGGATAACTCCCTGGCCTTCTCCGGGAGAAACACCTTCTTCTGGACTGTGTCCAGAATCATTCCTAGGAACAGTAGACGTGTCGTTGGAATCAGCTGCGATTTTGGAATATTTAGAATCCACCCGTGCTGACGTAACACTACCTGAGATAGTGCTACTCCGACTTCTAACTGTTCCCTGGATCTTGCCCTTATCAGGAGATCGTCCAAGTAAGGGATAATTAAAATGCCTTTTCTTCGTAGAAGAATCATCATTTCGGCCATTACCTTGGTAAAGACCCGAGGTGCCGTGGACAATCCAAACGGCAGCGTCTGAAACTGATAATGACAGTTTTGTACTACAAACCTGAGGTACCCTTGGTGAGAAGGGTATATTGGGACGTGGAGATAAGCATCTTTGATGTCCAGAGACACCATATAGTCCCCTTCTTCCAGGTTCGCTATCACTGCTCTGAGTGACTCCATCTTGAATTTGAACCTTTTTATGTAAGTGTTCAAGGATTTCAGATTTAAAATTGGTCTCACCGAGCCGTCCGGCTTCGGTACCACAAACAGCGTGGAATAATACCCCTTTCCTTGTTGCAGGAGGGGTACCTTGATTATCACCTGCTGGGAATACAGCTTGTGAAAGGCTTCCAAAACTGCCTCCCTGTCGGAGGGAGACTTTGGTAAAGCAGACTTCAGGAACCGACGAGGGGGAAACGCCTCGAATTCCAGTTTGTACCCCTGCGATACTACCTGTAGAATCCAGGGATCCACTTGCGAGTGAGCCCACTGCGCGTTGAAATTCTTGAGACGGGCCCCCACCATATCTGAGTCTGCTTGTAAAGCCCCAGCGTCATGCTGAAGACTTGGCAGAAGCAGGGGAGGGCTTCTGCTTCTGGGAAGCGGCTGCATGGTGCAGTCTTTTTCCTCTTCCTCTGCCCCGGGGCAGAAAGGAGTGGCCTTTTGCTCGCTTGTACTTATGGGAACGAAAGGACTGAGTTTGAAAAGACGGTGTCTTTTTCTGCTGATGTGAAGTGACCTGGGGTAAAAAGGTGGATTTTCCAGCCGTTGCCGTGGCCACCAGGTCCGATAGATCAGCCCCAAATAACTCCTCCCCTTTATACGGCAATACTTCCATGTGCCGTTTGGAATCCGCATCCCCTGACCACTGTCGCGTCCATAACGCTCTTCTGGCAGAGATGGACATAGCACTTACTCTTGATGCCAGGGTGCAAATATCCCTCTGTGCATCACGCATATATAGTAATGCATCCTTTAAATGTTCTATAGTCAACAAAATATTGTCCCTATCCAGGGTATCAATATTCTCAGTCAGGGAATCCGACCATGCGACTCCAGCACTGCACATCCAGGCTGAGGCGATTGCTGGTCGCAGTATAACACCAGTATGTGTGTATATACTTTTTAGGATATTTTCCAGCCTTCTATCAGCTGGTTCTTTGAGGGTGGCCGTATCAGGAGACGGTAACGCTACTTGTTTAGATAAACGTGTGAGCGCCTTATCTACCCTAGGGGGTGTTTCCCAACGCGCCCTAACCTCTGGCGGGAAGGGATATAATGCTAATAATTTTTTAGAAATTAGCTGTTTTTTATCGGGGGAAACCCACGCTTTATCACACACCTCATTTATTTCCTCTGACTCAGGAAAAACTATTGGTAGTTTTTTCACACCCCACATAATACCCTTCTTTGTGGTACTTGTAGTGTCAGAAAGGTTCAATGCCTCTTTCATTGCCGTGATCATGTAACGTGTGGCCCTACTGGACATTACGTTTGTCTCGTCACCGTCGACACTAGACTCAGTATCTGTGTCAGGGTCTGTGTCGACCCACTGAGGTAACGGGCGTTTTAGCGCCCCTGACGGTGTCTGAGACGCCTGGACAGGCACTAATTGATTTGCCGGCTGTCTCATGTCGTCAACAGTTTTTTGCAAATTGCTGACATTATCACTTAATTGTTTAAATACAATCATCCAGTCAGGTGTCGACTCCCTAGGGGGTGACATCACCAACACAGGCAACTGCTCCGCCTCCACATCATTTTCCTCCTCATACATGTCGACACACGCATACCGACACACAGCACACACACCGGGAATGCTCTGATAGAGGACAGGACCCCACTTAGCCCTTTGGAGAGACAGAGGGAGAGTCTGCCAGCACACACCCAGCGCTATATATATATATACAGGGATAACCTTATATAAGTGTTATTCCCTTATAGCTGCTGTTATTATCGTTATTTGCTGCCAAAAATGCCCCCCCTTCTCTTTTTTACCCTGATTCTGAAGCAGGACTGCAGGGGAGAGTCAGGGAGCCGTCCTTCCAGCGGAGCTGTGAGGGAAAATGGCGCTTGTGTGCTGAGGAGATAGGCTCTGCCCCTTCACGACGTCCTTATCTCCCGCTTTTTTGTGTAAAAATGGCAGGGGTTAAAATACATCCATATAGCCCAGGAGCTATATGTGATGTATTCTTTTTGCCACCTAAGGTATATACTGTTATATTGCGTCTCAGGGCGCTCCCCCCCAGCGCCCTGCACCCTCAGTGACCGGAGTGTGAAGTGTGCTGAGAGCAATGGCGCACAGCTGCGGTGCTGTGCGCTACCTTAGTCTGAAGACAGGATGTCTTCTGCCGCCGATTTCACCGGACCTCTTCGTCTCTTCTGGCTCTGTAAGGGGGACGGCGGCGCGGCTCCGGTGACCCATCCAGGCTGAACCTGTGATCGTCCCTCTGGAGCTAATGTCCAGTAGCCTAAGAAACCCGATCCACTCTGCACTCAGGTGAGTCCGTTTCTTCTCCCCTTAGTCCCACGATGCAGTGAGCCTGTTGCCAGCAGGACTCACTGAAAATAAAAAAACCTAAACTAAACTTTTATTCTAAGCAGCTCAGGAGAGCCACCTAGATTGCACCCTTCTCGGCCGGGCACAAAAATCTAACTGAGGCTTGGAGGAGGGTCATAGGGGGAGGAGCCAGTGCACACCACCTGATCCTTAAGCTTTTATTTTGTGCCCTGTCTCCTGCGGAGCCGCTATTCCCCATGGTCCTTACGGAGTCCCAGCATCCACTAGGACGTCAGAGAAATAAGATTTTACTCACCGGTAAATCTATTTCTCGTAGTCCGTAGTGGATGCTGGGAACTCCGTAAGGACCATGGGGAATAGAAAAAAATAAGATTTTACTTACCGATAAATCTATTTCTCGTAGTCCGTAGTGGATGCTGGGGACTCCGTCAGGACCATGGGGAATAGCGGCTCCGCAGGAGACAGGGCACAAAACTAAAGCTTTAGGATCAGGTGGTGTGTACTGGCTCCTTCCCCTATGACCCCCCTCCAAGCCTCAGTTAGGATACTGTGCCCGGACGAGCGTACACAATAAGGAAGGATATTGAATCCCGGGTAAGACTCATACCAGCCACACCAATCACACCGTATAACTTGTGATCTAAACCCAGTTAACAGTATGACAAACGTAGGAGCCTCTGAACAGACGGCTCACAACAATAACAACACGATTTTTTTGTAACAATAACTATGTACAAGTATTGCAGACAATCCGCACTTGGGATGGGCGCCCAGCATCCACTACGGACTACGAGAAATAGATTTATCGGTAAGTAAAATCTTATTTTCTCTGACGTCCTAAGTGGATGCTGGGGACTCCGTCAGGACCATGGGGATTATACCAAAGCTCCCAAACGGGCGGGAGAGTGCGGATGACTCTGCAGCACCGAGTGAGAGAACTCCAGGTCCTCCTCAGCCAGGGTGTGCCCCTGACCAAGTAGCAGCTCGGCAAAGTTGTAAAGCCGAGACCCCTCGGGCAGTCGCCCAAGATGAGCCCACCTTCCTTGTGGAATGGGCATTTATATATTTTGGCTGTGGCAGTCCTGCTACAGAATGTGCAAGCTGAATTGTACTACACATTCAACTAGCAATCGTCTGCTTAGAAGCAAGAGCACCCAGTTTTTTGGGTGCATACAGGATAACAGCAAGTCAGTTTTCCTGACTCCAGCCGTCCTGGAAATCTAGATTTTCAGGGCCCTGACAACATCTAGCAACTTGGAGTCCTCCAAGTCTCTAGTAGCCGCAGGTACCACAATAAGCTGGTTCAGATGAAACGCTGACACCACCTTAGGGAGAAACTGGGGACGAGTCCGCAGCTCTGCCCTGTCCGAATGGACAATCAGATATGGGCTTTTGTGAGACAAAGCCGCCAATTCTGACACTCGCCTGGCCGAGGCCAGGGCCAACATCATGGTCACTTTCCATGCGAGATATTTCAAATCCACAGATTTGAGCGGTTTAAACCAACGTGATTTGAGGAATCCCAGGACTACGTTGAGATCCCACAGTGCCACTGGAGGCACAAAAGGGGGTTGTATATGCAGTACTCCCTTGTCAAATTTCTGGACTTCAGGAACTGAAGCCAATTCTTTCTGGAAGAAACTCGACAGGGCCGAAATTTGAACCTTAATGGACCCCAATTTGAGGCCCATAGACACTCCTGTTTGCAGGAAATGCAGGAATCGACCGAGTTGAATTTTCTTCGTGGGGCCTTCCTGGCCTCACACCACGCAACATATTTTCGCCACATGTGGTGATAATGTTGTGCGGTCACCTCCTTCCTGGCTTTGACCAGGGTAGGAATGACCTCTTCCGGAATGCCTTTTTCCCTTAGGATCCGGCGTTCAACCGCCATGCCGTCAAACGCAGCCGCGGTAAGTCTTGGAACAGACATGGTACTTGCTGCAGCAAGTCCCTTCTTATCGGCAGAGGCCCTGAGTCCTCTGTGAGCATCTCTTGAAGTTCCGGGTACCAAGTCCTTCTTGGCCCATCCGGAGCCACGAGTATAGTTCTTACTCCTCTACGTCTTATAATTCTCAGTACCTTTGGTATGAGAAGCAGAGGAGGGAACACATACACCGACTGGTACACCCATGGTGTTACCAGAACGTCCACAGCTATTGCCCGAGGGTCTCTTGACCTGGCGCAATACCTGTCCAGTTTTTTGTTCAGGCGGGACGCCATCATGTCCACCTTTGGTCTTTCCCAACGGTGCACAATCATGTGGAAAAAACTTCTCGATGAAGTCCCCACTCTCCCGGGTGGAGGTCGTGCTGAGGAAGTCTGCTTCCCAGTTGTCCACTCCCGGAATGAAAACTGCTGACAGTGCTATCACATGATTTTCCGCCCAGCGAAGAATCCTTGCAGTTTCTGCCATTGTCCTCCTGCTTCTTGTGCCGCCCTGTCTGTTTACGTGGGCGACTGCCGTGATGTTGTCCCACTGGATCAATACCGGCTGACCTTGAAGCAGAGGTCTTGCTAAGCTTAGAGCATTGTAAATTGCTCTTAGCTCCAGTATATTTATGCGGAGAGAAGTCCCCAGACTTGATCACACTCCCTGGAAATTTTTTCCCTGTGTGACTGCTCCCCAGCCTTTCAAGCTGGAATCCGTGGTCACCAGGACCCAGTCCTGAATGCATAACTGTGGCCCTTTAGTAGATGAGCACTCTGCAGCCACCACAGAAGAGACACCCTTGTCCTTGGAGACAGGGTTATCCGCTGATGCATCTGAAGATGCGATCCGGACCATTTGTCCAGCAGATCCCACTGAAAAGTTCTTGCGTGAAATCTGCCGAATGGAATCGCTTCGTAAGAAGCCACCATTTTTCCCAGGACCCTTGTGCAATGATGCACTGACACTTTTCCTGGTTTTTGGAGGTTCCTGACTAGCTCGGATAACTCCCTGGCTTTCTCCTCCGGGAGAAACACCTTTTTCTGGACTGTGTCCAGAATCATCCCTAGGGACAGCAGACGTGTCGTCGGAGACAGCTGCGATTTTGGAATATTTAGAATCCACCCGTGCTGTCGTAGAACTACTTGAGATAGTGCTACTCAGACCTCCAACTGTTCTCTGGACCTTGCCCTTATCAGGAGATCGTCCAAGTAAGGGATAATTAAGACGCCTTTTCTTTGAAGAAGAATCATCATTTCGGCCATTACCTTGGTAAAGACCCGGGGTGCCGTGGACAATCCAAACGGCAGCGTCTGAAACTGATAGTGACAGTTTTGTACCACGAACCTGAGGTACCCTTTGTGAGAAGGGCAAATTTGGACATGGAGGTAAGCATCCTTGATGTCCAGGGACACCATATAGTCCCCTTCTTCCTGGTTCGCTATCACTGCTCTGAGTGACTCCATTTAGAATAGGTCTCACCGAGCCGTCTGGCTTCAGTACCACAATATAGTGTGGAATAATACCCCTTTACTTGTTGTAGGAGGGGTACTTTGATTATCACCTGCTGGGAATACAGCTTGTGAATTGTTTCCAATACTGCCTCCCTGTCAGAGGTAGACGTTGGTAAAGCAAACTTCAGGAACCTGCGAGGGGGAGACGTCTCGAATTTCCAATCTGTACCCCTGGGATACTACTTGTAGGATCCAGGGGTCCACTTGCGAGTGAGCCCACTGCGTGCTGAAACTCTTGAGACGACCCCCCACCGCACCTGTTTGTACGGCCCCAGCGTCATGCTGAGGACTTGGCAGAAGCGGTGGAAGGCTTCTGTTCCTGGGAATGGGCTGCCTGCTGCAGTCTTCTTCCCTTACCTCTATCCCTGGGCAGATATTATGGGGACGAAAGGACTGAGGCTGAAAAGACTATGTCTTTTTCTGCTGAGATGTGACTTAGGGTAAAAAAAAGGTGGATTTTCTAGCTGTTGCCGTGGCCACCAGGTCCGATGGACCGACCCCAAATAACTCCTCCCCTTTATACGGCAATACTTCCATGTGCCGTTTGGAATCTGCATCACCTGACCACTGTCGTGTCCATAAACATCGTCTGGCAGATATGGACATCGCACTTACTCTTGATGCCAGAGTTTCGCATATATAGAAATGCATCTTTTAAATGCTCTATAGTCAATAAAATACTGTCCCTGTCAAGGGTATCAATATTTCCAGTCAGGGAATCCGACCAAGCCACCCCAGCGCTGCCCATCCAGGCTGAGGCGATCGCTGGTCGCAGTATAACACCAGTATGTGTGTATATACTTTTTAGGATATTTTCCAACCTCCTATCAGTTGTCTCCTTGAGGGCGTCCGTATCTGGAGACGGTAACGCCACTTGTTTTTATAAGCGTGTGAGCGCCTTATCCACCCTAAGGTGTGTTTCCCAACGCGCCATAACTTCTGGCGGGAAAGGGTATACCGCCAATAATTTTCTATCGGGGGAAACCCACGCATCATCACACACTTCATTTAATTTATCTGATTCAGGAAAAACCACATGTAGTTTTTTCACACTCCACATAATACCCTTTTTTGTGGTACTTGTAGTATCAGAAATATGTAACATCTCCTTCATTGCCCTTAACAAGTAACGTGTGGCCCTAAAGGAAAATACGTTTGTTTCTTCACCGTCGACACTGGAGTCAGTGTCCGTGTCTGTGTCGACCGACTGAGGTAAAAGGACGTTTTAACGCCCCTGACGGTGTTTTAGACGCCTGGACAGGTACTAATTGGTTTGCCGGCCGTCTCATGTCGTCAACCGACCTTGCAGCGTGTTGACATTATCACGTAATTCCTTAAATAAGCCATCCATTCCGGTGTCGACTCCCTAGAGAGTGACATCACCATTACCGGCAATTGCTCCGCCTCCTCACCAACATCGTCCTCATACATGTCGACACACAAGTACCGACACACAGCACACACACAGGGAATGCTCTGATAGAGGACAGGACCCCACTAGCCCTTTGGGGAGACAGAGGGAGAGTTTGCCAGCACACACCAAAAACGCTATATTATACAGGGACAACCTTTATATAAGTGTTTTTCCCTTATAGCATTTTAATATATATATACATATCGCCAAATAAGTGCCCCCCCTCTCTGTTTTAACCCTGTTTCTGTAGTGCAGTGCAGGGGAGAGCCTGGGAGCCTTCCCACCAGCATTTCTGTGAGGGAAAATGGCGCTGTGTGCTGAGGAGAATAGGCCCCGCCCCCTTTTCGGCGGGCTTCTTCTCCCGTTTTTCTGAGACCTGGCAGGGGTTAAATACATCCATATAGCCTCCAGGGGCTATATGTGATGTATTTTTAGCCAGAATAAGGTATTATACATTGCTGCCCAGGGCGCCCCCAGCAACGCCCTGCACCCTCCGTGACCGTTGGTGTGAAGTGTGTGACAACAATGGTGCACAGCTGCAGTGCTGTGCGCTACCTTCATGAAGACTGAAAAGCCTTCTGCCGCCGGTTTCTGGACCTTCAATCTTCAGCATCTGCAAGGGGGGTCGGCGGCGCGGCTCCGGGACGAACCCCAGGGTGAGACCTGTGTTCCGACTCCCTCTGGAGCTAATGGTGTCCAGTAGCCTAAGAAGCCAATCCATCCTGCACGCAGGTGAGTTGAACTTCTCTCCCCTAAGTCCCTCGATGCAGTGAGCCTGTTGCCAGCAGGACTCACTGAAAATAAGAAACCTAAAAACTTTTTCTAAGCAGCTCCTTAAGAGAGCCACCTAGATTGCACCCTGCTCGGACGGGCACAAAAACCTAACTGAGGCTTGGAGGGGGGTCATAGGGGAAGGAGCCAGTACACACCACCTGATCCTAAAGCTTTAGTTTTGTGCCCTGTCTCCTGCGGAGCCGCTATTCCCCATGGTCCTGACGGAGTCCCCAGCATCCACTTAGGACGTCAGAGAAAAGAAAGATTAGGTACTATCTGGTGTGCACTGGCTCCTCCCACTATGACCCTCCTCCAGACCTCAGTTAGGATACTGTGCCCGGAAGAGCTGACACAATAAGGAAGGATTTTGAATCCCGGGTAAGACTCATACCAGCCACACCAATCACACCGTATAACTCGTGATACTATACCCAGTTAACAGTATGAAATATAACCGAGACTCTCAACAGATGGCTCAACAATAACCCTTTAGTTAAACAATAACTATATACAAGTATTGCAGACAATCCGCACTTGGGATGGGCGCCCAGCATCCACTACGGACTACGAGAAATAGATTTACCGGTGAGTAAAAATAAGAATTTACTTACCGATAATTCTATTTCTCGGAGTCCGTAGTGGATGCTGGGGTTCCTGAAAGGACCATGGGGAATAGCGGCTCCGCAGGAGACAGGGCACAAAAGTAAAGCTTTCCGATCAGGTGGTGTGCACTGGCTCCTCCCCCTATGACCCTCCTCCAAGCCAGTTAGGTACTGTGCCCGGACGAGCGTACACAATAAGGGAGGAATTTTGAATCCCGGGTAAGACTCATACCAGCCACACCAATCACACCATACAACTTGTGATCTAAACCCAGTTAACAGTATGATAACAGAGGAGCCTCTGAAAGATAGCTTCCCACAACAATAACCCGAATTAGTTAACAATAACTATGTACAATTATTGCAGATAATCCGCACTTGGGATGGGCGCCCAGCATCCACTACGGACTCCGAGAAATAGAATTATCGGTAAGTAAATTCTTATTTTCTCTATCGTCCTAGTGGATGCTGGGGTTCCTGAAAGGACCATGGGGATTATACCAAAGCTCCCAAACGGGCGGGAGAGTGCGGATGACTCTGCAGCACCGAATGAGAGAACTCCAGGTCCTCCTTAGCCAGAGTATCAAATTTGTAAAATTTTACAAACGTGTTCTCCCCTGACCACGTAGCTGCTCGGCAAAGTTGTAATGCCGAGACCCCTCGGGCAGCCGCCCAAGATGAGCCCACCTTCCTTGTGGAATGGGCCTTTACAGATTTAGGCTGTGGCAGGCCCGCCACAGAATGTGCAAGTTGGATTGTGCTACAGATCCAACGAGCAATCGTCTGCTTAGACGCAGGAGCACCCATCTTGTTGGGTGCATACAATATAAACAACGAGTCAGATTTTCTGACTCCAGCTGTCCTTGCAATATATATTTTTAATGCTCTGACAACGTCCAGTAACTTGGAGTCCTCCAAGTCACTTGTAGCCGCAGGCACTACAATAGGCTGGTTCAGATGAAATGCTGACACCACCTTAGGGAGAAAATGAGGACGTGTCCGCAGTTCTGCCCTGTCCGAATGGAAAATCAGATATGGGCTTTTGTAAGATAAAGCTGCCAGTTCTGACACTCTCCTGGCCGAAGCCAGGGCTAGAAGCATGGTCACTTTCCATGTGAGATATTTCAAATCCACCTTTTTTAGTGGTTCAAACCAATGAGATTTTAGAAATTCCAAAACCACATTGAGATCCCATGGTGCCACTGGAGGCACCACAGGAGGCTGTATATGCAGCACTCCCTTAACAAAAGTCTGGACTTCAGGAACTGAAGCCAATTCTTTTTGAAAGAAAATCGACAGGGCCAAAATTTGAACCTTAATAGATCCCAATTTGAGACCCATAGACAATCCTGATTGCAGGAAATGTAGGAATCGACCCAGTTGAAATTCCTCCGTCGGAGCACTCCGATCTTCGCACCACGCAACATATTTTCGCCAAATTCGGTGATAATGTTGCACGGTTACTTCCTTCCTTGCTTTAATCAAAGTAGGAATGACTTCTTCCGGCATGCCTTTTTCCTTTAGGATCCGGCGTTCAACCGCCATGCCGTCAAACGCAGCCGCGGTAAGTCTTGAAACAGACAGGGACCCTGCTGAAGCAAGTCCCTCCTTAGAGGTAGAGGCCACGGATCTTCCGTGATCATCTCTTGAAGTTCCGGGTACCAAGTCCTTCTTGGCCAATCCGGAACCACTAGTATCGTTCTTACTCCTCTTTGCCGTATAATTCTCAATACCTTTGGTATGAGAGGCAGAGGAGGAAACACATATACCGACTGGTACACCCAAGGCGTCCACAGCTATTGCCTGCGGATCTCTTGACCTGGCGCAATACCTGTCCAGTTTTTTGTTGAGGCGAGACGCCATCATGTCCACCATTGGTCTTTCCCAACGGTTTACCAGCATGTGGAAGACTTCTGGATGAAGTCCCCACTCTCCCGGGTGAAGGTCGTGTCTGCTGAGGAAGTCTGCTTCCCAGTTGTCCACTCCCGGGATGAACACTGCTGACAGTGCTATCACATGATTCTCTGCCCAGCGAAGAATCCTTGCAGCTTCTGCCATTGCTCTCCTGCTTCTTGTGCCGCCCTGTCTGTTCACATGGGCGACTGCCGTGATGTTGTCCGACTGGATCAACACCGGTTTTCCCTGAAGCAGAGGTTCTGCCTGGCTTAGAGCATTGTATATTGCTCTTAGTTCCAGAATGTTTATGTGAAGAGACGTTTCCAGGCTCGTCCACACTCCCTGGAAGTTTCTTCCTTGAGTGACTGCTCCCCAGCCTCTCAGGCTGGCGTCCGTGGTCACCAGGATCCAATCCTGTATGCCAAATCTGCGGCCCTCCAATAGGTGAGCACTCTGCAACCACCACAGAAGAGATACCCTTGTCCTTGGAGACAGGGTTATTCGCTGGTGCATCTGAAGATGCGACCCTGACCATTTGTCCAACAGATCCCTCTGGAAAATTCTTGCGTGGAATCTGCCGAATGGAATTGCTTCGTAAGAAGCCACCATTTTTCCCAGGACTCTTGTGCATTGATGTACAGACACCTTTCCTGGTTTTAGGAGGATCCTGACAAGCTCGGATAACTCCTTGGCTTTCTCCTCCGGGAGAAAAACCTTTTTCTGAACCGTGTCCAGAATCATCCCTAGGAACAGCAGACGAGTTGTCGGCATTAACTGGGATTTTGGAATATTCAGAATCCATCCGTGCTGTTTTAGCACTTCTTGAGACAGTGCTAATCCCAACTCTAGCTGTTCTCTGGACCTTGCCCTTATTAGGAGATCGTCCAAGTATGGGATAATTAATACGCCTTTTCTTCGAAGAAGAATCATCATCTCGGCCATTACCTTTGTAAAGACCCGAGGTGCCGTGGACAATCCGAACGGCAGCGTCTGAAACTGATAGTGACAGTTTTGTACGACGAACCTGAGGTACCCCTGGTGTGAAGGGTAAATTGGAACGTGGAGGTACGCATCCTTGATGTCCAAGGATACCATAAAGTCCCCTTCTTCCAGGTTCGCTATCACTGCTCTGAGTGACTCCATCTTGAACTTGAACTTCTTTATGTACAGGTTCAAGGATTTCAGATTTAGAATAGGTCTTACCGAGCCATCCGGCTTCGGTACCACAAATAGAGTGGAATAATACCCCTTTCCTTGTTGTAGAAGAGGTACCTTGACTATCACCTGCTGAGAGTACAGCTTGTGAATGGCTTCCAAGACCGTCTCCCTTTCGGAGGGGGACGTTGGTAAAGCAGACTTCAGAAAACGGCGAGGTGGATCTGTCTCTAGTTCCAACCTGTACCCCTGAGATATTATCTGCAGGATCCAGGGATCTACCTGCGAGTGAGCCCTCTGCGCGCTGAAATTCTTGAGACGACCGCCCACCGCCCCCGAGTCTGCTTGAGAAGCCCCAGCGTCATGCTGAGGCTTTTGTAGAAGCGGGGGATGGCTTCTGTTCCTGGGAAGGAGCTGCCTGTTGCTGTCTCTTCCCCCTTCCTCTGCCTCGTGGCAGATATGAATATCCCTTTGCTCTCTTGTTTTTAAAGGAACGAAAGGGCTGCGGTTGAAAAGTCGGTGTCTTTTTCTGTTGGGGAGTAACTTGAGGTAAGAAGGTGGATTTCCCGGCTGTAGCCGTGGCCACCAAATCTGATAGACCGACTCCAAATAACTCCTCCCCTTTATACGGCAAAACTTCCATATGCCGTTTTGAGTCCGCATCGCCTGACCACTGTCGTGTCCATAAACTTCTTCTGGCCGAAATGGACATAGCACTTACTCGTGATGCCAGTGTGCAGATATCCCTCTGTGCATCGCGCATATAAAGAAATGCATCCTTTATTTGCTCTAAAGACAGTAAAACATTGTCCCTATCCAGGGTATCAATATTTTCGATCAGGGACTCTGACCAAGCTACTCCAGCACTGCACATCCAGGCTGTCGCTATAGCTGGTCTTAGTATAACACCTGTATGTGTGTATATACTTTTCTGGATATTTTCCATCCTCCTATCCGCTGGATCTTTAAGTGCGGCCGTCTCAGGAGAGGGTAACGCCACTTGTTTAGATAAGCGCGTGAGCGCCTTGTCCACCCTAGGAGGTGTTTCCCAGCGCGCCCTAACCTCTGGCGGGAAAGGGTATAGAGCCAATAACTTCTTTGAAATTAGCATCTTTTTATCGGGGGCAACCCACGCTTCATCACACACCTCATTTAATTCTTCTGATTCGGGAAAAACTATAGGTAGTTTTTTCACACCCCACATAATACCCTGTTTAGTGGTACCTGCAGTATCAGCTAAATGTAACGCCTCCTTCATTGCCAAAATCATATAACGTGTGGCCCTACTGGAAAATACGGTTGATTCGTCACCGTCGCCACTGGAATCAGTGCCTGTGTCTGGGTCTGTGTCGACCGACTGAGGCAAAGGGCGTTTTACAGCCCCTGACGGTGTTTGAGTCGCCTGGACAGGCACTAATTGATTGTCCGGCCGTCTCATGTCGTCAAACGACTGCTTTAGCGTGTTGACACTATCCCGTAATTCCATAAATAAAGGCATCCATTCTGGTGTCGACCCCCTAGGAGGTGACATCCCCATATTTGGCAATTGCTCCGCCTCCACACCAATATCGTCCTCATACATGTCGACACACACGTACCGACACACAGCAGACACACAGGGAATGCTCTTAACGAAGACAGGACCCACTAGCCCTTTGGGGAGACAGAGGGAGAGTTTGCCAGCACACACCAAAAAGCGCTATATATGACAGGGATAGCCTTATAATAAGTGCTCCCTGTATAGCTGCTCTTATATATAATTTTTTGCCACTATTTTGCCCCCCCTCTCTGTTTTACCCTGTTTCTGTAGTGCAGTGCAGGGGAGAGACCTGGGAGCCGTCCTGACCAGCGGAGCTGTGTAAGGAAAATGGCGCTGTGTGCTGAGGAGATAGGCCCCGCCCCTTTTCCGGCGGGCTCGTCTCCCGCTCTTTAGTGTATACAGGCAGGGGTTAAATATCTCCATATAGCCCCCGGAGGCTATATGTGAGGTATTTATTTAGCCAAATAGGTTTCATTTGCCTCCCAGGGCGCTCCCCTCCCAGCGCCCTGCACCCTCAGTGACTGCCGTGTGAAGTGTGCTGAGAGGAAAATGGCGCACAGCTGCAGTGCTGTGCGCTACCTTTAGAAGACTGAGGAGTCTTCTGCCGCCGATTCTGGACCTCTTCTTGATTCAGCATCTGCAAGGGGGCCGGCGGCGCGGCTCCGGTGACCATCCAGGCTGTACCTGTGATCGTCCCTCTGGAGCTGATGTCCAGTAGCCAAGAAGCCAATCCATCCTGCACGCAGGTGAGTTCACTTCTTCTCCCCTAAGTCCCTCGTTGCAGTGATCCTGTTGCCAGCAGGACTCACTGTAAAATAAAAAACCTAAGCTAAACTTTTTCTAAGCAGCTCTTTAAGAGAGCCACCTAGATTGCACCCTTCTCGGCCGGGCACAAAAATCTAACTGGCTTGGAGGAGGGTCATAGGGGGAGGAGCCAGTGCACACCACCTGATCGGAAAGCTTTACTTTTGTGCCCTGTCTCCTGCGGAGCCGCTATTCCCCATGGTCCTTTCAGGAACCCCAGCATCCACTAGGACGATAGAGAAATCTTATTTTCTCTGATGTCCTAGTGGATGCTGGGAACTCCGTAAGGACCATGGGGATTATACCAAAGCTCCCAAACGGGCGGGAGAGTGCGGATGACTCTGCAGCACCGAATGAGAGAACTCAAGGTCCTCCTCAGCCAGGGTATCAAATTTGTAGAATTTAGCAAACGTGTTTGCCCCTGACCAAGTTGCAGCTCGGCAAAGTTGTAAAGCCGAGACCCCTCGGGCAGCCGCCCAAGATGAGCCCACCTTCCTCGTGGAATGGGTTTTTACTGATTTAGGATGCGGCAATCCAGCCGCAGAATGCGCCAGCTGAATTGTGCTACAAATCCAGCGAGCAATAGTCTGCTTAGAAGCAGGAGCACCTATTTTGTTGGGTGCATACAGGATAAAAAGCGAGTCAGTTTTCCTGACTCCAGCCGTCCTGGAAACATAAATTTTCAAGGCCCTGACTACGTCCAGTAACTTGGAATCCTCCAAGTCCCTAGTAGCCGCAGGCACTACAATAGGTTGGTTCAAGTGAAAAGCTGATACCACCTTAGGGAGAACTGGGGACGAGTCCTCAATTCTGCCCTATCCATATGGAAAATCAGATAAGGGCTTTTACATGACAAAGCCGCCAATTCTGACACACGCCTGGCCGAAGCCAAGGCCAATAACATGACCACTTTCCACGTGAGATATTTCAGATCCACAGTCTTAAGTGGCTCAAACCAATGTGATTTTAGGAAACTCAACACCACGTTGAGATCCCAAGGTGCCACAGGAGGCACAAAAAGGGGGCTGAATATGTAGCACTCCCTTTACAAATGTCTGAACTTCAGGCAGTGAAGCCAGTTCTTTCTGGAAGAAAATCGACAGAGCCGAAATCTGAACCTTAATGCAACCCAATTTTAGGCCCATAGTCACTCCCGACTGTAGGAAGTGCAGAAAACGACCCAGCTGAAATTCCTCTGTTGGGGCCTTCCTGGCCTCACACCACGCAACATATTTTCGCCAAATATGGTGATAATGGTTTGCGGTTACATCTTTCCTGGCTTTTGTCAGCGTAGGAATGTCTTCTTCCGGAATGCCCTTTTCCTTTAGGATCCGGAATTCAACCGCCATGCCGTCAAACGCAGCCGCGGTAGGACTTGGAACAGACAGGGCCCCTGCTGTAGCAGATCCTGTCTGAGCGGTAGAGGCCATGGGTCCTCTGATATCATTTCTTGAAGTTCTGGGTACCAAGCTCTTCTTGGCCAATCCGGAACCACGAGTATCGTTCTTACTCCTCGCCTTCTTATTATTCTCAGTACCTTTGGTATGAGAGGCAGAGGAGGGAACACATAAACCGACTGGTACACCCACGGTGTCACTAGAGCGTCCACAGCTATTGCCTGAGGGTCCCTTGACCTGGCGCAATATCTCTTTAGCTTTTTGTTGAGGCGGGACGCCATCCTGTCCACCTGTGGCCTTTCCCAACGGTTTACCAACAGTTGGAAGACTTCTGGATGAAGTCCCCACTCTCCCGGGAGTAGGTCGTGTCTGCTGAGGAAGTCTGCTTCCCAGTTGTCCACTCCCGGAATGAACACTGCTGACAGTGCTAAGACTTGATTTTCCGCCCATCGGAGAATCCTTGTGGCTTCTGCCATCGCCATCCTGCTTCTCGTGCCGCCCTGTCGGTTTACATGGGCGACTGCCGTGATGTTGTCTGATTGGATCAGTATCGGCTGGTTTTGAAGCAGGGGCCTTGCTTGACTTAGGGCATTGTAAATGGCCCTCAGTTCCAGAATATTTGTGTAGGGACGACTCCTGACTTGACCAAAGTCCTTGGAAATTTCTTCCCTGTGTGACTGCCCCCCAGCCTCGAAGGCTGGCATCCGTGGTCACCAGGACCCAGTCCTGTATGCCGAATCTGCGGCCCTCTAGAAGATGAGCACTCTGCAGCCACCACAGCAGAGACACCCTGGTCCTTGGAGACAGGGTTATCAGCTGATGCATCTGAAGATGCGATCCCGACCACTTGTCCAAGAGGTCCCACTGAAGGTTCTTGCATGGAACCTGCCGAATGGAATTGCTTCGAATGAAGCTACCATTTTTCCCAGGACTCGTGTGCAGTGATGCACCGATACCTGTTTTGGTTTCAGGAGGTCTCTGACTAGAGATGATAGCTCCTTGGCTTTCTCCTGCTGGAGAAACACTTTTTTCTGGTCTGTGTCCAGAACCATCCCCAGGAAACAGTAGGCGTGTGGAAGGAACCAGCTGTGACTTTGGAATGTTTAGAATCCATCCGTGCTGTTGTAGCACTTCCCGAGAAAGTGCTACTCCGACCAACAACTGCTCCTTGGACCTCGCCTTTATAAGGAGATCGTCCAAGTACGGGATAATTAAAACTCCCTTTTTTCGAAGGAGTATCATCATTTCTGCCATTACCTTGGTAACACCCTCGGTGCCGTGGACAGTCCAAACGGCAACGTCTGGAATTGGTAATGGCAATCCTGTACCACAAATCTGAGGTACACCTGGTGAGGATGGTAACTGGGGACATGCAGGTAAGCATCCTTGATGTCCAGGGATACCATGCAATCCCCCTCATCCAGGCTTGCAATAACCGCCCTGAGCGATTCCATCTTGAACTTGAATTTTTTTATGTATGTGTTCAAGGATTTCAAATTTAAAATGGGTCTCACCGAACCGTCCTGTCTCGGTACCCCAAACAGTGTGGAATAGTAACCCCGTCCTTGTTGAAGTAGGGGCACATTGACTATCACCTGCTGGGAATACAGCTTGTGAATTGCCTCTAGCACAGCCTCCCTGCCCGAGGGAGTTGTCGGCAAGGCAGATTTGAGGAAACGGCGGGGGGGAGACGCCACGAATTCCAGCTTGTACCCCTGAGATACTACTTGAAGGATCCAGGGATCCACCTGTGAGCGAGCCCACTGATCGCTGAAATTTTTTGAGGCGGCCCCCCACCGTACCTGGCTCAGTTGATTCTGGGAACTGGCTGACTGGTGCAGCTTTTTCCCTCTTCCCTTGTCTCTGTGCAGAAAGGAAGCGCCTTTGACCCGCTTGCTTTTCTGAAGCCGAAAGGACTGTACCTGATAATACAGTGCTTTCTTAGGCTGTGAGGAATCCTGAGGTAAAAAAATTTCTTCCCAGCTGTTGCTGTGGATACGAGGTCCCAGAGACCATCCCCAAACAATTCCTCACCCTAATAAGGCCGAATCTCTATGCGCCTTTTAAAATCAGAATCACCTGTCCAGTGTCGGGTCTCTAATACCCTCCTGACAGAATGGACATTACATTAATTCTGGATGCCAGCCGGCAAAATATCCCTCTGTGCATCCCTCATATATAAGACGACGTCTTTAATATGCTCTTATGTTAGCAAACTAGTATCCCTGTTTGACAGGGTCACAGACCACGCTGCAGCAGCCCTATCTGCAGGTCTCAGTCTAGTACCGGAGTGTGTAAATACAGACTTCAGAATAGCCTCCTGCTTTTTATCAACAGGTACCTTCAAAGTGGCCGTATCCTAAGACGGCAGTGCCACCTTTTTTGACAAACGTGTGAGCGCCTTATCCACTCTAGGGGATATCTCCCAGCGTAACTTATCCTCTGGCGGGAAAGGGTACGCCATCAGTAACTTTTTAGAAATTACCAGTTTCTTATCGGGGGAACCCACGCTTTTTCACACACTTCATTCACTCATCTGATGGGGGAACAAAACACTACCTGCTTTTTCTCCCCAAACATAAAACCCTTTTTTAGTGGTACTTGGGTTAATGTCAGAAATGTGTAACACATTTTTTATTGCCGGGATCAAGTCACGGATGTTCCTAGTGGATTGTGTATATGTCTCAACCTCGTCGACACTGGAGTCAGACTCCGTGTCGACATCTGTGTCTGCCATCTGAGGGAGCGGGCGTTTTTGAGCCCCTGATGGCCTTTGAGACGCCTGGGGAGGCGCGGGCTGAAAAGCCGGCTGTCCCATAGCTGTTACGTCATCCAGCCTTTTATGTAAGGAGTTGACACTGTCGGTTAATACCTTCCACCTATCCATCCACTCTGGTGTCGGCCCCACAGGGGGCGACATCACATTTATCGGCATCTGCTCCGTCACCACATAAGCCTCCTCATCAAAACATGTCGACACAGCCGTACCGACACACCGCACACACACAGGGAATGCTCTGACTGAGGACAGGACCGCACAAAGCCCTTTGGGGAGACAGAAAGAGAGTATGCCAGCACACACCAGAGCGCTATATAATGTGGGGATTAACACTATAACTGAGTGAATTTTCCCCAATAGCTGCTTGTATATACAATATTGCGCCTAAATGTAGTGCCCCCCCTCTCTTTTTAACCCTTTGAGCCTGAAAACTACAGGGGAGAGCCTGGGGAGCTGTCTTCCAGCTGCACTGTGAAGAGAAAATGGCGCCAGTGTGCTGAGGGAGATAGCTCCGCCCCTTTTTCGCAGACTTTTCTCCCGCTTTTTTATGGATTCTGGCAGGGGTATTTATCACATATATAGCCCTGGGACTATATATTGTGATTATTTTGCCAGCCAAGGTGTTTATATTGCCCTCAGGGCGCCCCCCCCAGCGCCCTGCACCCATCAGTGACCGGAGTGTGAGGTGTACATGAGGAGCAATGGCGCACAGCTGCAGTGCTGTGCGCTACCTTGGTGAAGACTGAAGTCTTCTGCCGCCGATTTTCCGGACCATCTTCATGCTTCTGGCTCTGTAAGGGGGACGGCGGCGCGGCTCCGGGAACGAACACCAAGGACGGGTCCTGCGGTCGATCCCTCTGGAGCTAATGGTGTCCAGTAGCCTAAGAAGCCCAAGCTAGCTGCAAGCAGGTAGGTTCGCTTCTTCTCCCCTTAGTCCCTCGTTGCAGTGAGCCTGTTGCCAGCAGGTCTCACTGTAAAATAAAAAACCTAAAATATACTTTCTTTCTAGGTGCTCAGGAGAGCCCCTAGTGTGCATCCAGCTCGGCCAGGCACAGAAATCTAACTGAGGTCTGGAGGAAGGTCATAGTGGGAGGAGCCAGTGCACACCAGATAGTACCTAATCTTTCTTTTAGAGTGCCCAGTCTCCTGCGGAGCCAGTCTATTCCCCATGGTCCTTACGGAGTTCCCAGCATCCACTAGGACATCAGAGAAATCACGATATCCAGGCATTTTGATCGTCCAAACACAGCATTGTGGCTAGTCAGTGACTGACGGCTTTTATTATTGAAATAAACTGTCATCGACAAATACTTTGTCAGAGTTTTCATCGACAAAATGAACCGTGCTGGGGGGGAGCTATACTATACAGGGGTTCAGTGTATACTATGCAGGGCTCTAGTGTATACTATATAGGGGTTCAGTGTATACTATACAGGTGGGGGTCAGCGTATACTATACAGAGGTTCAGTGTATACTATACAGGTGGGAGTCAGTGTATACTATACAGGTGTTCAGTGTATACTATACAGGTGGGGGTCAGCGTATACTATACAGGGGGTCAGCGTATTATATCCGGGGGGCAGTGTATAATATACAGGTGGGTGTCAGCGTATACTATGGAGGGGATCAGTGTATAATAAGCAGGAGGATGATCAGTATATAATATACAGGGGGGGCAGTGTATTATATACAGAGGGTGGGGGTCAGTGTATAATATACAGGAGAAGATAAGTGTATAATATACATGGGGGCTAGGGGGGTCAGTGTATAATATGCAGGGGAGTTAGTGTATTATATACAGGGGAGTGTGGGGGTCAGTGTATTATATACAAGGGAGTGTGGGGGTCAGTGTATAATATACAGGGGAGTGTGGGGGTCAGTGTATTATATACAAGGGATTGTGGGGGTCAGTGTATAATATACAGGGGATGTAGTTGGAATCCAGACGGTTAAAATACCGACGCTGGAATCCCGACCACCAGAATGCCGGCAGCGCCACCACAGCTACTACCACTCCTGTGTGTCCACGACACCCATGAAGTGGGAATAGAACCTGTAGCGAGCGAAGCGAGCCATCGAGCCCGCAAGGGGCTTCATTCCGCTAGCCCCCTGCCGGCATTCTGACAGTCGAGATTCCGGCATCTGTATTTTGACCGCCGGGATCCCGTACCCAACCCATATACAGGGGGTTGGGTGTCAGTGTATAATATACAGGGGGGTGAGTGTATAATATACAGGGGGATCAGTGTATTATATACAGGGGAGTGTTTGGGTCAGCATATAATATGTAGGGGGGATCAGTGTATTATATACAGGGGAGTGTTTGGGTCAGCATATAATATACAGGGGTGATCAGTATTATATACAGGAAAGTGTTTGGGTCAGCATATAATATACAGGGGTGATCAGTGTATTATATACAGGGGAGTGTTTGGGTCAGCATATAATATACAGGGGTGATCAGTGTATAATATACAGGGGTGATCAGTGTATTATATACAGGGGAGTGTTTGGGTCAGCATATAATATACAGGGGGATCAGTGTATTATATACAGGGGAGTGTTTGGGTCAGCATATAATATGCAGGGGGATCAGTGTATTATATACAGGGGAGTGTTTGGGTCAGCATATAATATACAGGGGTGATCAGTGTATTATATACAGGGGAGTGTTTGGGTCAGCATATAATATACAGGGGGAAATCAGTGTATTATATACATTGCGGTCAGCATATAATATACAAGGGGGGGCAGTGTATTATATACAGGGGGTAGGGAGTCAGTGTATAATATACAGGGTGGTGGGGGCCAGTATATAATATACAAGTGGGTCAGTGTATTATATACAGGGGGGGAGGTGGGGGTCAGTATATAATATACAGATGGGTCAGTGTATAATATACAGGGGGGGGTCAGTATATAATATGCAGGTGGGTCAGTGTATAACATACGGGGGGTCAGTATATAATGTACAGGTGGGTCAGTGTATAATATACGGGGGAGGTGGGGGTCAGTATATAATATACAGGTGGGTCAGTATATAACATACAGGGGGTGGGGTCAGTATATAATGTACAGGGGGGAGGTGAGGATCAGTATATAATATACAGGTGGGTCAGTGTATAATATACAGGGGGGGAGGTGGGGGTCAGTATATAATATACAGGTGGGTCAGTGTATAACATACAGGGGGGTCAGTATATAATGTACAGGGGGGAGGGGAGGGTCAGTATATAATATACAGGTGGGTCAGTGTATAATATACAGGGGGGTCAGTGTATAATATACAGGGGGGCGAGGGTCAGTATATAATATACAGGTGGGTCAGTGTATAATATACAGGGGGCATCAGTATATAATATGCAGGTGGGTCAGTGTATAACATACGGGGGGTGGGGTCAGTATATAATATACAGGTGGGTCAGTGTATAATATACAGGGGGGTCAGTATATAATATACAGGTGGGTCAGTGTATAATATACAGGGGGGGTCAGTATATAATATGCAGGTGGGTCAGTGTATAACATACAGGGGGTGGGGTCAGTATATAATGTACAGGTGGGTCAGTGTATAATATACAGGGGGGAGGTGGGGGTCAGTATATAATATACAGGTGGGTCAGTGTATAACATACAGGGGGGGGGTCAGTATATATTGTACAGGGGGGGAGGTGAGGGTCAGTATATAATATACAGGTGGGTCAGTGTATAACATACGGGGGGTGGGGTCAGTATATAATGTACAGGTGGGTCAGTGTATAATATACAGGGGGGGTGGGGTCAGTATATAATGTACAGAGGGTCACACAGATGAAGGGGCCAGGGCTGGGGATACATTACCTGCTGCCCAGAGCCAATGACTGAGTTGCTGTCACACAAAGGTGGGAACTGGGGGAGGAGCTGAAAAGAGGAGGGAGGGAGTGGGTGGGGAGGGGAGGAGTTATGGCTGGATAGGAGGAGCAATGGAGGAGAGGGTGCGTTGGTATTTGAGGTTAAAAAGTGGTAAGGGTGGAGCTGTGAGGGGCGGAGCTATGAGGATCTGGGCGGAGCTCCACAAGAGTCCGCAATCTCGGTGAGAGGGAGCTGGCAGGGCGCGTGACGTCATCACTGCAGGAATGTGCCGCTGCCTGCCATTGGTCACATAGGACACGTGACTTGTGACCACTTCGGCGAAGGCCGCAAAGTATTTTCGTCACCTGTTATTTACAGAAGGGAACTCTCTCCGCAGCGGTACCTCCCGCACATCCCTCTCCTTACCGGTAACATCGTTAGTCAGGAGTCTCAGGGAAAGCACTTCCTAGACGGATAATGGAGGCGGTTTCGTTAAAACCAATTAGCAGGTCGGAATTCATGACAGGCAGCCGAATGCGCCAATCAGCTGCTGGGCACGTCTGAGTGACAGGTTGAGCCAATGACGGGGGACGATTTACTTGGCGGGCTCCGCCGATGTGGTAATACATCACGAGTACTCGCTGACCAATGGCAGGCGGCCCTAGAGACGTTTACTGACAAGGGGCGTGACCGAACTGAATTCCAAGAATTAGGGGCGGGGCTTCTACATTACGTTGTCCAATAGCGTTCTAGAACAGTGTTATAGACATCAGCCTGGTCTAATCAGCGTGTGTCCCGCCTTCCCGCTCGCTCATGCAGAGCTTACGTCAGACCGGCTCCGCCGTGACCGCCAATAAGAGCGCGGTTGGGCGGAGCTGCCGGGAGGGTATATAAGAGGCGCTCGCCGGCTCGCAGACAGCTTCCGCTCTGAAGAATGTCTGCGAGCTACGACAACCGGTAAGTGAGCGGCCGCGGCCCGGCGCCCGGGCCTACACCTGCGGCCGCTGCCTGCCTCGCTGCCCACCCCCCGGCGGCATGACTGACAGTTACCCCCGACGCCGCCGCGCTTCCCTGCCTCACACCCTGCGGGCGCGGGGAGACCCCACAGTGACGTGTCCCTCAGCCCGGCACCCGCCTGCCTACCACCCCTCCCCCCCAGGTCGCGTAACATGGCGGCCCCCGCCCGGCAGCACGTGTCCGTCTCTGGGTGCGGGGAGAGGACAAGATGGCGGCGGCAGCGCGGGGAGCTCTCGCCTAAGATGGCGGCCACTTCCGGCCCTGCACGTGGCCCCGGGGGGAGTGAGGGGGATCTGCTGCTGCGTTACATAAGCCGGGATCTGCCCGTATACCCTCATCCCCAGTATATACCCCTACTGTGCCTCATCCTCCCTCTGTATTTTATATACCCTACTGTGCCTCTTCCCCCAGTGTATACCCCTACTGTGCCTCATTTTCCTCCTATATTTTATATAATCCACTGTGCCTCATCCCCAAGTATATACACCACTGTGCCTCCCCCCTGTATACTAAATATCCCACTGTGCCTTATACTCATCCCTGTTTATTATATATATATATTTATATACCACTGTGCATCATCCCTGTATATTAAATATCCCACTGTGCCACATACCCATCCCTGTATACACCACTGGGCCTCATCCCTGTATATTAAATAGCCCACTGGGCCTCATACTCATCCCTGTATATAACACACGGTGCCTCATCCCTGTTTATAAATATCCCACTGTGCCTCATACTCATCCCTGTATATAACTGCCTCATCCCTGTGTATTAAATATCCCACTGTGCCTCATACCCATCCCTGTGTACACCACTGGGCCTCATCCCTGTGTATTAAATATCCCACTGTGCCTCATACTCATCCCTGTATATAACACTGTGCCTCATACTCATCCCTGTATATAACACACTGTGCCTCATCCCTGTGTATTACATATCCCACTGCCTCATTCCTGTATATTAAATATCCCACTGTGCCTCATACTCATCCCTGTATATAACACTGTGCCTTATCCCTGTGTATTTAATATCCCACTGTGCCTCATACTCATCCCTGAATATAACACACTGTGCCTCATCCCTGTATATTAAATATCCCACTGTGCCTCATACTCATCCCTGTATACACCACTGTGCCTCATCCCTGTATATTAAATATCCCACTGTGCCTCATACTCATCCCTGTATACACCACTGTGCCTCATCCCTGTATATTAAATAGCCCACTGTGCCTCATACCCATCCCTGTATACACCACTGTGCCTCATCCCTGTATATTAAATATCCCACTGTGCCTCATACCCATCCCTGTATACACCACTGTGCCTCATCCCTGTATATTAAATAGCCCACTGTGCCTCATACTCATCCCTGTATATAACACACTGTGCCTCATCCCTGCGTATTAAATATCCCACTGTGCCTCATACTCATCCCTGTATATAACACACTGTGCCTCATCCCTGTATATTAAATATCCCACTGTGCCTCATCCCTGTATATTAAATATCCCACTGTGCCTCATACTCATCCCTGTATATAACACTGTGCCTCATCCCTGTATATTACATATCCCACTGTGCCTCTTACTCATCCCTGTATACACCACTGTGCCTCATCCCTGTATATTAAATATCCTACTGTGCCTCATACTCATCCCTGTATACACCACTGTGCCTCATCCCTGTATATTAAATAGCCCACTGGGCCTCATACTCATCCCTGTATATAACACACGGTGCCTCATCCCTGTGTATAAATATCCCACTGTGCCTCATACTCATCCCTGTATATAACACTGCCTCATCCCTGTGTATTAAATATCCCACTGTGCCTCATACCCATCCCTGTGTACACCACTGGGCCTCATCCCTGTGTATTAAATATCCCACTGTGCCTCATACTCATCCCTGTATATAACACTGTGCCTCATACTCATCCCTGTATATAACACACTGTGCCTCATCCCTGTGTATTACATATCCCACTGCCTCATTCCTGTATATTAAATATCCCACTGTGCCTCATACTCATCCCTGTATATAACACTGTGCCTTATCCCTGTGTATTTAATATCCCACTGTGCCTCATACTCATCCCTGAATATAACACACTGTGCCTCATCCCTGTATATTAAATATCCCACTGTGCCTCATACTCATCCCTGTATACACCACTGTGCCTCATCCCTGTATATTAAATATCCCACTGTGCCTCATACTCATCCCTGTATACACCACTGTGCCTCATCCCTGTATATTAAATAGCCCACTGTGCCTCATACCCATCCCTGTATACACCACTGTGCCTCATCCCTGTATATTAAATAGCCCACTGTGCCTCATACCCATCCCTGTATACACCACTGTGCCTCATCCCTGTATATTAAATAGCCCACTGTGCCTCATACTCATCCCTGTATATAACACACTGTGCCTCATCCCTGCGTATTAAATATCCCACTGTGCCTCATACTCATCCCTGTATATAACACACTGTGCCTCATCCCTGTATATTAAATATCCCACTGTGCCTCATCCCTGTATATTAAATATCCCACTGTGCCTCATACTCATCCCTGTATATAACACACTGTGCCTCATCCCTGTATATTACATATCCCACTGTGCCTCTTACTCATCCCTGTATACACCACTGTGCCTCATCCCTGTATATTAAATATCCTACTGTGCCTCATACTCATCCCTGTATACACCACTGTGCCTCATCCCTGTATATTAAATAGCCCACTGTGCCTCATACCCATCCCTGTATACACCACTGTGCCTCATCCCTGTATATTAAATAGCCCACTGTGCCTCATACCCATCCCTGTATACACCACTGTGCCTCATCCCTGTATATTAAATAGCCCACTGTGCCTCATACCCATCCCTGTATACACCACTGTGCCTCATCCCTGTATATTAAATAGCCCACTGTGCCTCATACCCATCCCTGTATACACCACTGTGCCTCATCCCTGTATATTAAATAGCCCACTGTGCCTCATAATCATCCCTGTATATAACACACTGTGCCTCATCCCTGTATATTAAATAGCCCACTGTGCCTCATACTCATCCCTGTATATAACACACTGTGCCTCATCCCTGTGTATTAAATATCCCACTGTGCCTCATCCCTGTATATTAAATATCCCACTGTGCCTCATACTCATCCCTGAATATAACACTGCCTCATCCCTTTATATTAAATATCCCACTGTGCCTCATACTCATCCCTGTATATTACACACTGTGCCTCATCCCTGTATATTAAATATCCCACTGTGCCTCATACTCATCCCTGTATATAACACACTGTGCCTCATCCCTGTATATTAAATATCCCACTGTGCCTCATCCCTGTATATTAAATATCCCACTGTGCCTCATACTCATCCCTGTATATAACACACTGTGCCTCATCCCTGTGTATTAAATATCCCACTGTGCCTCATCCCTGTATATTAAATATCCCACTGTGCCTCATACTCATCCCTGAATATAACACTGCCTCATCCCTTTATATTAAATATCCCACTGTGCCTCATACTCATCCCTGTATATTACACACTGTGCCTCATCCCTGTATATTAAATATCCCACTGTGCCTCATACTCATCCCTGTATACACCACTGTGCCTCATCCCTGTATATTAAATATCCCACTGTGCCTCATACTCATCCCTGTATACACCACTGTGCCTCATCCCTGTATATTAAATAGCCCACTGTGCCTCATACCCATCCCTGTATACACCACTGTGCCTCATCCCTGTATATTAAATATCCCACTGTGCCTCATACCCATCCCTGTATACACCACTGTGCCTCATCCCTGTATATTAAATAGCCCACTGTGCCTCATACTCATCCCTGTATATAACACACTGTGCCTCATCCCTGCGTATTAAATATCCCACTGTGCCTCATACTCATCCCTGTATATAACACACTGTGCCTCATCCCTGTATATTAAATATCCCACTGTGCCTCATCCCTGTATATTAAATATCCCACTGTGCCTCATACTCATCCCTGTATATAACACTGTGCCTCATCCCTGTATATTACATATCCCACTGTGCCTCTTACTCATCCCTGTATACACCACTGTGCCTCATCCCTGTATATTAAATATCCTACTGTGCCTCATACTCATCCCTGTATACACCACTGTGCCTCATCCCTGTATATTAAATAGCCCACTGGGCCTCATACTCATCCCTGTATATAACACACGGTGCCTCATCCCTGTGTATAAATATCCCACTGTGCCTCATACTCATCCCTGTATATAACACTGCCTCATCCCTGTGTATTAAATATCCCACTGTGCCTCATACCCATCCCTGTGTACACCACTGGGCCTCATCCCTGTGTATTAAATATCCCACTGTGCCTCATACTCATCCCTGTATATAACACTGTGCCTCATACTCATCCCTGTATATAACACACTGTGCCTCATCCCTGTGTATTACATATCCCACTGCCTCATTCCTGTATATTAAATATCCCACTGTGCCTCATACTCATCCCTGTATATAACACTGTGCCTTATCCCTGTGTATTTAATATCCCACTGTGCCTCATACTCATCCCTGTATATAACACACTGTGCCTCATCCCTGTATATTAAATATCCCACTGTGCCTCATCCCTGTATATTAAATATCCCACTGTGCCTCATACTCATCCCTGTATATAACACACTGTGCCTCATCCCTGTATATTACATATCCCACTGTGCCTCTTACTCATCCCTGTATACACCACTGTGCCTCATCCCTGTATATTAAATATCCTACTGTGCCTCATACTCATCCCTGTATACACCACTGTGCCTCATCCCTGTATATTAAATAGCCCACTGTGCCTCATACCCATCCCTGTATACACCACTGTGCCTCATCCCTGTATATTAAATAGCCCACTGTGCCTCATACCCATCCCTGTATACACCACTGTGCCTCATCCCTGTATATTAAATAGCCCACTGTGCCTCATACCCATCCCTGTATACACCACTGTGCCTCATCCCTGTATATTAAATAGCCCACTGTGCCTCATACCCATCCCTGTATACACCACTGTGCCTCATCCCTGTATATTAAATAGCCCACTGTGCCTCATAATCATCCCTGTATATAACACACTGTGCCTCATCCCTGTATATTAAATAGCCCACTGTGCCTCATACTCATCCCTGTATATAACACACTGTGCCTCATCCCTGTGTATTAAATATCCCACTGTGCCTCATCCCTGTATATTAAATATCCCACTGTGCCTCATACTCATCCCTGAATATAACACTGCCTCATCCCTTTATATTAAATATCCCACTGTGCCTCATACTCATCCCTGTATATTACACACTGTGCCTCATCCCTGTATATTAAATATCCCACTGTGCCTCATACTCATCCCTGTATATAACACACTGTGCCTCATCCCTGTATATTAAATATCCCACTGTGCCTCATCCCTGTATATTAAATATCCCACTGTGCCTCATACTCATCCCTGTATATAACACACTGTGCCTCATCCCTGTGTATTAAATATCCCACTGTGCCTCATCCCTGTATATTAAATATCCCACTGTGCCTCATACTCATCCCTGAATATAACACTGCCTCATCCCTTTATATTAAATATCCCACTGTGCCTCATACTCATCCCTGTATATTACACACTGTGCCTCATCCCTGTATATTAAATATCCCACTGTGCCTCATACTCATCCCTGTATATAACACACTGTGCCTCATCCCTGTATATTAAATATCCCACTGTGCCTCATCCCTGTATATTAAATATCCCACTGTGCCTCATACTCATCCCTGTATATAACACACTGTGCCTCATCCCTGTATATTACATATCCCACTGTGCCTCTTACTCATCCCTGTATACACCACTGTGCCTCATCCCTGTATATTAAATATCCTACTGTGCCTCATACTCATCCCTGTATACACCACTGTGCCTCATCCCTGTATATTAAATAGCCCACTGTGCCTCATAATCATCCCTGTATATAACACACTGTGCCTCATCCCTGTATATTAAATAGCCCACTGTGCCTCATACTCATCCCTGTATATAACACACTGTGCCTCATCCCTGTGTATTAAATATCCCACTGTGCCTCATCCCTGTATATTAAATATCCCACTGTGCCTCATACTCATCCCTGAATATAACACTGCCTCATCCCTTTATATTAAATATCCCACTGTGCCTCATACTCATCCCTGTATATTACACACTGTGCCTCATCCCTGTATATTAAATATCCCACTGTGCCTCATACTCATCCCTGTATATAACACACTGTGCCTCATCCCTGTATATTAAATATCCCACTGTGCCTCATCCCTGTATATTAAATATCCCACTGTGCCTCATACTCATCCCTGTATATAACACACTGTGCCTCATCCCTGTGTATTAAATATCCCACTGTGCCTCATCCCTGTATATTAAATATCCCACTGTGCCTCATACTCATCCCTGAATATAACACTGCCTCATCCCTTTATATTAAATATCCCACTGTGCCTCATACTCATCCCTGTATATTACACACTGTGCCTCATCCCTGTATATTAAATATCCCACTGTGCCTCATACTCATCCCTGTATACACCACTGTGCCTCATCCCTGTATATTAAATATCCCACTGTGCCTCATACTCATCCCTGTATACACCACTGTGCCTCATCCCTGTATATTAAATAGCCCACTGTGCCTCATACCCATCCCTGTATACACCACTGTGCCTCATCCCTGTATATTAAATATCCCACTGTGCCTCATACCCATCCCTGTATACACCACTGTGCCTCATCCCTGTATATTAAATAGCCCACTGTGCCTCATACTCATCCCTGTATATAACACACTGTGCCTCATCCCTGCGTATTAAATATCCCACTGTGCCTCATACTCATCCCTGTATATAACACACTGTGCCTCATCCCTGTATATTAAATATCCCACTGTGCCTCATCCCTGTATATTAAATATCCCACTGTGCCTCATACTCATCCCTGTATATAACACTGTGCCTCATCCCTGTATATTACATATCCCACTGTGCCTCTTACTCATCCCTGTATACACCACTGTGCCTCATCCCTGTATATTAAATATCCTACTGTGCCTCATACTCATCCCTGTATACACCACTGTGCCTCATCCCTGTATATTAAATAGCCCACTGGGCCTCATACTCATCCCTGTATATAACACACGGTGCCTCATCCCTGTGTATAAATATCCCACTGTGCCTCATACTCATCCCTGTATATAACACTGCCTCATCCCTGTGTATTAAATATCCCACTGTGCCTCATACCCATCCCTGTGTACACCACTGGGCCTCATCCCTGTGTATTAAATATCCCACTGTGCCTCATACTCATCCCTGTATATAACACTGTGCCTCATACTCATCCCTGTATATAACACACTGTGCCTCATCCCTGTGTATTACATATCCCACTGCCTCATTCCTGTATATTAAATATCCCACTGTGCCTCATACTCATCCCTGTATATAACACTGTGCCTTATCCCTGTGTATTTAATATCCCACTGTGCCTCATACTCATCCCTGAATATAACACACTGTGCCTCATCCCTGTATATTAAATATCCCACTGTGCCTCATACTCATCCCTGTATACACCACTGTGCCTCATCCCTGTATATTAAATATCCCACTGTGCCTCATACTCATCCCTGTATACACCACTGTGCCTCATCCCTGTATATTAAATAGCCCACTGTGCCTCATACCCATCCCTGTATACACCACTGTGCCTCATCCCTGTATATTAAATAGCCCACTGTGCCTCATACCCATCCCTGTATACACCACTGTGCCTCATCCCTGTATATTAAATAGCCCACTGTGCCTCATACTCATCCCTGTATATAACACACTGTGCCTCATCCCTGCGTATTAAATATCCCACTGTGCCTCATACTCATCCCTGTATATAACACACTGTGCCTCATCCCTGTATATTAAATATCCCACTGTGCCTCATCCCTGTATATTAAATATCCCACTGTGCCTCATACTCATCCCTGTATATAACACACTGTGCCTCATCCCTGTATATTACATATCCCACTGTGCCTCTTACTCATCCCTGTATACACCACTGTGCCTCATCCCTGTATATTAAATATCCTACTGTGCCTCATACTCATCCCTGTATACACCACTGTGCCTCATCCCTGTATATTAAATAGCCCACTGTGCCTCATACCCATCCCTGTATACACCACTGTGCCTCATCCCTGTATATTAAATAGCCCACTGTGCCTCATACCCATCCCTGTATACACCACTGTGCCTCATCCCTGTATATTAAATAGCCCACTGTGCCTCATACCCATCCCTGTATACACCACTGTGCCTCATCCCTGTATATTAAATAGCCCACTGTGCCTCATACCCATCCCTGTATACACCACTGTGCCTCATCCCTGTATATTAAATAGCCCACTGTGCCTCATAATCATCCCTGTATATAACACACTGTGCCTCATCCCTGTATATTAAATAGCCCACTGTGCCTCATACTCATCCCTGTATATAACACACTGTGCCTCATCCCTGTGTATTAAATATCCCACTGTGCCTCATCCCTGTATATTAAATATCCCACTGTGCCTCATACTCATCCCTGAATATAACACTGCCTCATCCCTTTATATTAAATATCCCACTGTGCCTCATACTCATCCCTGTATATTACACACTGTGCCTCATCCCTGTATATTAAATATCCCACTGTGCCTCATACTCATCCCTGTATATAACACACTGTGCCTCATCCCTGTATATTAAATATCCCACTGTGCCTCATCCCTGTATATTAAATATCCCACTGTGCCTCATACTCATCCCTGTATATAACACACTGTGCCTCATCCCTGTGTATTAAATATCCCACTGTGCCTCATCCCTGTATATTAAATATCCCACTGTGCCTCATACTCATCCCTGAATATAACACTGCCTCATCCCTTTATATTAAATATCCCACTGTGCCTCATACTCATCCCTGTATATTACACACTGTGCCTCATCCCTGTATATTAAATATCCCACTGTGCCTCATACTCATCCCTGTATATAACACACTGTGCCTCATCCCTGTATATTAAATATCCCACTGTGCCTCATCCCTGTATATTAAATATCCCACTGTGCCTCATACTCATCCCTGTATATAACACACTGTGCCTCATCCCTGTATATTACATATCCCACTGTGCCTCTTACTCATCCCTGTATACACCACTGTGCCTCATCCCTGTATATTAAATATCCTACTGTGCCTCATACTCATCCCTGTATACACCACTGTGCCTCATCCCTGTATATTAAATAGCCCACTGTGCCTCATACCCATCCCTGTATACACCACTGTGCCTCATCCCTGTATATTAAATAGCCCACTGTGCCTCATACCCATCCCTGTATACACCACTGTGCCTCATCCCTGTATATTAAATAGCCCACTGTGCCTCATACTCATCCCTGTATATAACACACTGTGCCTCATCCCTGTATATTAAATATCCCACTGTGCCTCATCCCTGTATATTAAATATCCCACTGTGCCTCATACTCATCCCTGTATATAACACACTGTGCCTCATCCCTGTATATTACATATCCCACTGTGCCTCTTACTCATCCCTGTATACACCACTGTGCCTCATCCCTGTATATTAAATATCCTACTGTGCCTCATACTCATCCCTGTATACACCACTGTGCCTCATCCCTGTATATTAAATAGCCCACTGTGCCTCATACCCATCCCTGTATACACCACTGTGCCTCATCCCTGTATATTAAATAGCCCACTGTGCCTCATACCCATCCCTGTATACACCACTGTGCCTCATCCCTGTATATTAAATAGCCCACTGTGCCTCATACTCATCCCTGTATATAACACACTGTGCCTCATCCCTGCGTATTAAATATCCCACTGTGCCTCATACTCATCCCTGTATACACCACTGTGCCTCATCCCTGTATATTAAATAGCCCACTGTGCCTCATACCCATCCCTGTATACACCACTGTGCCTCATCCCTGTATATTAAATAGCCCACTGTGCCTCATACCCATCCCTGTATACACCACTGTGCCTCATCCCTGTATATTAAATAGCCCACTGTGCCTCATACCCATCCCTGTATACACCACTGTGCCTCATCCCTGTATATTAAATAGCCCACTGTGCCTCATACCCATCCCTGTATACACCACTGTGCCTCATCCCTGTATATTAAATAGCCCACTGTGCCTCATAATCATCCCTGTATATAACACACTGTGCCTCATCCCTGTATATTAAATAGCCCACTGTGCCTCATACTCATCCCTGTATATAACACACTGTGCCTCATCCCTGTGTATTAAATATCCCACTGTGCCTCATCCCTGTATATTAAATATCCCACTGTGCCTCATACTCATCCCTGAATATAACACTGCCTCATCCCTTTATATTAAATATCCCACTGTGCCTCATACTCATCCCTGTATATTACACACTGTGCCTCATCCCTGTATATTAAATATCCCACTGTGCCTCATACTCATCCCTGTATATAACACACTGTGCCTCATCCCTGTATATTAAATATCCCACTGTGCCTCATCCCTGTATATTAAATATCCCACTGTGCCTCATACTCATCCCTGTATATAACACACTGTGCCTCATCCCTGTGTATTAAATATCCCACTGTGCCTCATCCCTGTATATTAAATATCCCACTGTGCCT